>NW_026576607.1:0-82497 GCF_028641065.1 Leucoraja erinaceus
GTGTTTGAATGGAAAAATAAGACTAATACAAGGAGATGTGATCGGAAGAGCGATGTATATGATTTTAAATTCATCTATTTGAGGTTCGGGAGCAGGGTCAGGTTCTATGTGTTGTACCTTCTGCTCGGTTATAGACCACCTTAGAAGCAATATGCAAGATGTTAACATGACAAGAAGGGGTCAGGGAATAACATTTTGTAGTTGGAATGTCAAGGGAATCAATGAACCAATTAAGAGAAGTAAAGTTTTGGCACACCTAAATTTAATCAAAACAGATATAATATTTCTTCAAGAAACACACCTTAAAAAGGAATCTCAACATAGACTTAAAGCTAAGTGGATCGCTGAATCATATCACTCCTCCTTTTCCCACAAGTCCAGAGGAGTTGCAATAGTAATTCGTAAAGGAATACCTTTTACGATCTCTTCAACAATAGTGGATATTGATGGTAGATATATTATATTAGTTGGAGAGTTAAATGGAGAAAAAGTGATCCTTCTTAATGTTTATGGGCCTAATTTCGATAACCCCACGTTTTTTAATAAAACATTTAATAAAATTCCTGAATTTACACAATATAAATTAATAATTGGAGGAGACTTCAATTGTACATTAGACTCATACTTAGATAGATCATCAAGGCAAAAAAAAGCAACATCTCAATCAAGTGTATTTTTAAATTCATTTATTAATACCACTAATATTAAGGATGTCTGGAGAATAGAAAACCCAACCGGACGGGAATATTCATTTTGCTCACCAGTACACAAAACATACTCAAGAATAGTAAGATTAAACGAGAACTTACCAGTTTGAAGTTTGATCTGTATTTTATGAGGAGTTACGATGAGGGATTACGTGAAGAAGCCCGCTTCCAGCGCATGCGTGTCATTCTTCAAAGCAGCGGTGTGAGGTCACAGAAAACTATAATGACCTAAGATAGTAAGATTATCAAAGATATACCAGTTTGTGATATGATCATTAGAGGGTGGGAGCGGAGGGCACGTAATCCCTCATCGTAACTCCTCATAAAATACAGATCAAACTTCAAACTGGTAAGTTCTCGTTTAATCTTACTATTTTACTTCGGAGTCACGTGAGTGACTTCGTGAAGATTTCAAAGCTCTGTGACCTCATGCCGTGGAACGAGTCCATGCTTCACAACTGCCTTGGGTATTGGGAGAGAGCATCATTAGTAAGTTTAAAACACACTTATACAAAGACTTGTGTGGTAAAAAACAAAATTAAATTTATTAATTTAAATCATAGCCCTGTATTCTTTAGGGCAAATTATATGGTTGAACATAAAATGGTTTCTGAAAATGATGATGATGATGGCTCCAAAACTGGTTTATTATAAAACCTTTGGAATGTCCTCTCGGATGACCATCCTGCCAGTCTAAGTATCTGGTCCGTGGGCACCTCCAGCATTTTCGCTGCGGATGTTGCGGCAGCCCTGGTGGAATGAGATTTAAACACATCAGTATCTATCCCTGCCATCTTTAGAACAATTTTGAGCCACCTTGAAATAGTTTGGGTCGTGACCCTTTTGTGCGGTTTCTTGTAACTGATTAACAGGGCCATTTCCTGACCTCGTATACTGTTAGTATTTTTGATGTATAATCGGATGTGCCTTACTATACACAGTTGTTCGTCATATGGATATGACATGAATACGATCACTTGACCCGATGAACCTGGTCTGTTTTGTTTGATTAGTTCCTGGATGATAAACACCAGTTTCTCAGGTGAGGTGATCATGGAGTCCAGTCTCAGTTTACTTAATGACTGGACTCTTTGAGCGGTAACAAGTGCCATAAGCATAACCATCTTCATGGTAAGTTTCTGGAGTGACAAAGCTGTTATGGGCGACCAGCCCCTCAGCATATTGAGAACGACACCCACATCCCAGATTTCGGAGTACCTGGTTTTAGGAGGATTTGCATTAAATATGCCCCTCATAAGTTTTATTACCAGGGGGTGCGTTCCCACCGTGTTCCGCTCCAATCCTTGTGCCAGATAATTGGAAAGTGCACTTCTTGCACTATTGATGGCACTGTAGCCCAAACGGTTATCGTGATGAAGGCTTGTTAAGAATTCCAATACAGCCGGAATGTTGTTGGCCCTCTGGTCGAGGTTGTTGTGCAAGCAGTATAAGCCCCATTTCTTTATGTGTCCAAGGTACTGCTTCCTTGTTGACAGTCTTTGAGCCGATGAGATCAGATTCATCGTCCTGTCTGAGAGCCCCATGCCGTGTAGTGGGTCTTTTAGACTCTACAAATCAACAGATCCATAGTCTTATGGCATGGATGGCTATCCCCAGTTACAGGATGAATTAATAACTTCGAGCTATTTCCAATAAGGGAACATGGTTCTAATACCATCCCGTGTATGACTGAATACCACGGTTGAGTAGGCCAATCGGGTACTATGAGAATCCCAGATGCCGAGTCTTGTTGAATTTTCCTTAGTACCCGATTGATGAGGCAGAACGGGGGAAAAGCATAAAAGAGACAATTCCCCCAATGCAAAGAGAAAGCATCTGTAGCTTCTGCCCCAGGGTCTGGTTCCCAAGAAACATACCTTGGTAACTGGTGATTCAACCTAGATGCAAACAAATCAATATTTCTTGGGTTTCCTGAAAAAGGGGGGTTCCGGTTTGATGTCCTTTCGGGTTTGTGTGTGAGGTTGAGGCTTCCGTGTCTTCCAGGGTGGCCGGCCCTGGCCATATCCTAAAAAAGGCTGCTGTTGGTAATGCTGAGGTTTGAAAGCGCGACTGGTGTGAGCCACATTCTTAGGTCTTGCGTGTGGCTGATACCTCGCTCCAAAATATGCCTTTGCACTGGCCTTAATGAGCCCTAGTGTTTTTGCTTCATCGTCAAGTTTTCTGACTTGTGCGGTCAAGTCCTTGCCAAATAAGAGGGTTGATGTGTTAGCCGTTTTCTGTTTGCAGATAGGCGCGTATCTGGGGTCTAGCGTTGGCTGAATGGCAGTCTTCCGCATATTATTCAATTCGTACTGCACATTGCAAAACAGAGCTAGTGCATCCTGGTGATTCTTGGTGAGCTCTGTTTTGTCCAATGTGCGGGTGTAGGCCGTGATACCTGCTGTCAGCCCCTTAAGTGTTCTCTGGATTTTGAGGTCTTGATTTCTTATGGTCCTCCCCATATGCTGCCAAATAGATTGGTTCACAGTGGGCACTTGTAATGCCTCACAATTTCCCGGTGGCAGATGTCTGGCCAGAGTTTCGGTGAATACGTCTTGCTGTAGCTTGTGGCCAGACATATAGTTGATACTGGCTGCCATCCGGGGATCCAAGTCTCCCCCTGTTTGACTTGGCATGAAATACGTGGCGACCATGTCCAGCAGAGTCCCTGCTGTATTTGGATCATGGGCCTCTGTATTGTCGGGCTCTGGCCCCTCAGGGTCCTGCCCACTCTCCTCCGAGGAGTCTGAGATTGGTGGGGGTCCCTCACGGGGTACCCCTATGGGGCTTGCCTGCTCACTCTGGCAAGTCTCCTTCTCGGGACTGCCACTATGAATGAGCTCCTCGAGCAGCTCCTTTAAGCGCTCTCTGTGCTGGGCTGCACTAGGCATTGTTGGCTGCCCCACCTCTTGCAGGCTTTCAGCAAATTGCTGTTTCCTGGTATATCCCAGCTGCTCCCGTCCCTGGTACTCACGGGTGCTGGCTTGCGGGCTTGCTTCCTTGGGCCGCTGACCATACCGTTCCTTAGTGTGTTCCCGGTCCGCGGCGTCTTTTGGCTGCTCTGTGTGCACCCATTCATAGCGGGTTAATTGCATCCCGCGCTCCTCAGCCGCAGAGTGTTGATACGGGCTGGTCTCCCGTTGCGGAACAAAGTCGGGTTTCTCTAGATGGTGCGTCTTTCTCCGAACTTTTCCTCCCGCCCGGGCCATAGGTTTTGGTGGTGCCAGAACGGTTTCTGGCACAGCTGGTACCTCTGCCGAGGTGTCCATAGTCGGCGGCTGCTGTTCCTGCCGTTCACCGGTGTTTTCCACTCGTTTGTCGGGCAGCTTCTTTGCAGGCCGCTTCCTGGTAACTCTATCCATTTTCCTATAAATGTAAAATGTAGAGTCCTTACCTGCCTTTTGCTGGTCCTTTTGTACTCTCCCGTTACTGGGGACGTCCTCCCCCTCCTGTTTGACTCGTACAATGCGTGTAGCGATATGGCACGCATGCGCTGGAAGCGGGCTTCTTCACGAAGTCACTCACGTGACTCCGAAGTAAAATAGATTATTTTTTAGCTGACTCTACGTTTATCCCATTTATTTATAATTCAAAATACCATAACATTATAATCTCAGATCACGCACCGGTAACATTCATGATTAAATTAAATGGAATGTCCGAGAAACAAGCATATTGGAGATTTAACCCACAAATTTTGAAAGAAAGATCATGCCAGGAATATATTATTAAACAGATTCAAATATTTTTCGAGGTAAATGACAATCCTGACACACCTATTTCTCTTATGTGGGAAACGTTCAAAGCGTATGTTCGAGGTACATTAATTTCTGCTCAAGCATTTTATAATAAAGAAAACAGGATTAAACAACAAGCATTGGAAAGTGAAATCAAGCAACTAGATATAGAAAATGCGAGAAAACCATCTACGTTAAAACATAATAAAATTGCTGTATTGAAATATAAATTAAATAAAATGTATTCAGAACAAGTAATAAAACTTTATCAAAAAACCAAACAATTACATTTTGAATTTGGAGACAAACCACAAAAACTATTAGCACGCCAGTTATGAAAAATGGAAGGGGAAAAAATAATTCATAAAATTAGAACAGAGACAGGAGAATTATTAAAAATGCCCAAGGATATAAATGATAGATTTCTCCAATACTATCATAACCTTTATTCAACTAAAACCGTAGCACAATCAGAAGGAATAGCAGATTTTTTAATAAAATGTAATCTAAAAGGTTTAGATTCAAACGATAGAGAACTATTAGAAAGGGAGATTACGATATATTGAGGAGTCTATTAGCTCTCTAAAAAATGGTAAAGCAGTAGGACCAGATGGTCTAGGTTCCGAATTTTACAAAAAATTTTATGATTTGCTTTGCCCACGTTTACAAAGACTGTATGAGTATATCTATACTCAACAGAAACTTCCAGACACATTAAATGAATCTATAATAACACTTATTCCTAAAGCTGATAAAGATCCGGAAGACCCGGGATCATACAGAGCAATTGCACTTCTGAATACAGACCAGAAAATATTAACTAAAATACTAGCGCATAGATTAAGTACAGTGATGAATAAATTAATACACCCTGACCAAACAGGCTTTATTCAGAAACGGTACTCATATTATAATCTAAGAAGATTATTTAATATTATATATTCCAAGAGAATTATTAATGAAGATCTAGCAATAATCTCACTTGACGCTGAAAAAGCATTTGATCAGGTCGAATGGCCTTATTTATTTTCGGTGATGGAAAAGATGCAGCTAGGGGAGAAATTTTGTACATGGATAAAACTGTTATATACAAATCCCACGGCTAGAATATTTACTAACCAAAGGTTGTCATCTAAATTTAGTCTATCTAGAGGTTGTAGACAAGGATGCCCGTTATCTCCATTATTATTTGCACTTGCTATTGAGCCACTGGCAGAAAGAGTTAGGGGGCATCCGGAAATACACGGGTATAACACTAAGGACACAGTGAATAAAATTTCTCTATACGCAGATGACGTATTAATTTACATTACAAAACCAGAAATTAGTATCCCAAACTTATTAAAGCTAATAAACCAATTCGGTGCACTTTCAGGATACAGAATAAATTGGAATAAACGTGAAATTATGCCAATAAAGGAACATAACAAACAGATAATACAACAATTTCCATTTAAAATAGTAAATGAAAAATTTAAATATCTAGGTATTTATGTAACTAAGATATATACATCATTATTTAAAGCAAATTTCTCCCCATTACTGAATAAACTACATAAGAATATCCAATACTGGAAAACACTACCTATTTCAATGGTTGGCAAAATTAATGCCATAAAAATGATTTTTTTACCGCAAATATTATACCTTTTTCAGACGATTCCGATATACCTGGCAAAAAACTTTTTTTTTAAATTGGACTCTATTGTTAATGATTTTATCTGGGATTATAAGAATCATAGGATAAACAAAAGACACCTGTGTAAATCAAAAAGTAATGGAGGCTTGGTTTTACCTAACTTTTTGTTTTATTTCTGGGCAGTTAATATTAAAAATATGAATTTCTGGTTGGAAGAAATAGATCAGCAACCAGACTGGTTAAAAATGGAAAAGGAAGATTGTCTACCTTTTGATATTGGTTCGATATTATTTGCTACGTCTAAATTAAACAAAAAAATTTATAGGGAAAACCCTATAATATTTAGTGCTATACGAATTTGGAAACAATTAAAAAAGACATTAAAATTAGATAACTTATCACTTTTTCTTCCAATTGTGAATAATCCTTTGTTTAAGCCTTCATGGTTAGACGGGGGTTTTACACAATGGAAGAATTATGGAATTAAAAATATGGGACAACTTTACAAGGAAGGCACCTTTCTGACATTTCAGGAGTTGCAACAGACTTATGGACTTCGAGGAAATGATTATTTCAGATATCTTCAACTTAGAGATTATGTAAAATCGAACTCTCAAAATTTTCGAATTAGAAACTCAGAAATTCTTGATGAATGTTGGAACAAACATCCTAATACAGAAAAATTAATATCTTATATATATAATATCTTATTAGACAGTGACATTCCTTCGACGGACTTACACAGACAAACATGGGAAAAAGAATTAAATCAAGTAATAACGAAAGACACTTGGGAAGAAAGTTTACAACACATACATCAGTGTTCACTAAACGCCAGACATTCTCTAATACAATTTAAAGTAATACATAGGTTACATTATTCAAAAACAAAACTACATAAAATTTTTCAACATATTTCACCTATATGTGATAAATGTCAACATTTAGAAGCTACATTATCGCATATGTTTGCAAACTGTACAAAAATTAAAAAATTCTGGGTAAATATTTTTAGTATAATATCTAAAGTAACCAACACACAATTGGAACCAGATCCAAAATTAATAATACTCGGAATATTAGAATTAAATCAAACATTTAGAATAACACAAAGAAACTTTATTGATTATAGTTTAATAACAGGAAAAAAATTAATTCTAAAACTTTGGAAAGGCCCTACGGCCCCCACAATCAAAATGTGGATTATAGAAATGACGGAGACCTTAAACGTGGAAAGAATCAGATTTTCCCTGTTGGACAAACAGGAATTATTCGTTGGAACATGGTCTCCTTTTATTGATTACTTAAAGGGTCAGAATAGTTCAGCACAGGAACCTGACTAGCACTCGGACTAAAGATTGGATGAAATGCTACACTCTGAAATGTACGAACATATCTCGAACGATGTTTTTTATTTTAATAAATTTTTCCATTCTTCTTTAACTATCTCTTTCCCCCTCCTTTTTTTTGTTTTTTTCTTGTTTTTGTTTTTCTTTCCTTTCTTTTCTTCCTTTACTTCATCTATCTCTTTAGTTCTATCTAGTTTAAAAAAAATGAAGAAAAAGGCAAAAAAGTATTGGAGACAATGTAATAATAACTGACAATATTATCAATTTAAAAATGTAAGACAGTAATGATGTAATTGGTTATGTACCTATCTCCAATAAAAAATATTAAAAAAAAAAAAAAAAAAAAAAACTGGTAAGTTCTCGTTTAATCTTACTATTTTACTTCGGAGTCACCTGAGTGACTACGTGAAGATTTTAAAGCTCTGTGATTTTATGCCGTGGAACGAGTCCATGCTTCACTTCTGCCTTGATTGTGGGGAGAATAGTGTTAACATCATTAGATATCAATACGATCTTGAAACAACGAAAAATCTTAATTAAATCCAAATCATAGCCCCTATTTGTGGGTAAATCATAGTACATAACTTAAAAGTGTTTCTGCAAATGTTCCAGGTTCTATGACAAAGTGATAAAACACATGCAAAATGATAAAATCTTTGGAACGTTCGTTCAGTTGACCATCCTGCAGTCTTGAGGATTTGGTCCATAGGAACATCCAAGTGTTTTGCTGCTGATGTAGCTGCAGCCCTGGTGGAGTGAGATTTAATAATGTTAATATCTACTCCTGCCTTCATTAAGACCTGTTTTAGCCATCGTGAGATGATCTGGGCTGTTACTTTTTTATGTGGCTGTTTGTAGCTAATTAACAGTGCCATTTCTTTCCCTCTGATGACTCTTGTCTGTACAGAACTATAGTAGTAAATGTTTACTACACAGAGGCGGTCTATCCATCAGGTAGGCCCTGAATTCTATTTGTTGCCCTGCTGTTCCTGGTCTGTTCTGTTTTATTAAGTCATGGATAAGAAAAATCAAATTCCCAGCTGAAATGGTCAAGTTGTCCAGCCTTAGTTTTTGTAGCGACTGGACCCTTTGTGCCGTGACCAAAGCCATCCGCATGACCATTTTCACAGTAAGTTTCTGTAGGGGCAGAATTGTTGGTGGAGACCAGTTTCTCAACATGGTCAAAACAATACTCACGTCCCAAATTTGGGTGTACCTTGTTCTTGGGGGATTCGTGTTGAAAATGCCCCTCATTAGTTTGGTTACCAGGGGGTGAGTCCCTACAGAATGCCGCTCTGTTCCTTGCCACAGGTAGTTAGACAGAGCACTTTTGGCACAGTTGATAGCACTGTAGCTGAGCCCCTCATCGGAGTGTAGACTGGCCAGAAATTCCAGAACAGACGGAATATTATTGGATCTGTGGTTGAGGTTATTGTCGTGACAGTACTTCCCCCATTTCTTGATGGGCACCAAGTACTGGTTTTTGGTGGACTGTCTGTGGGCCGATGCAATCATGTCCATTGTTCGGTCCGTCAGTCCCATGTGTGGTAGAGGCGCTTTCAGACTACAAATTAATAAGTTGGTATGTTTATGACAGGGGTGACTTTCCTGTGTTACTGGATAGACCAGTAAATTCGGTCTATGTTGAATTGTGATGCACAGTTCTAGTGCCATGTCTAGTATCACTGGGAACCATGGTTGAGTAGGCCAATCGGGTACTATAAGAATCCCAGATGCAGAATCCTGTTGTATTTTCCTTAGTACCTGACTGATGAGGCAGAAAGGAGGGAATGCATAAAAAACAATTTCCCCCAATGCAGCGAAAAAGCATCGGTAGCTGCTGCCCCAGGGTCTGGTTCCCATGAAACATAACTTGGTAACTGGTGATTTAGCCTGGAAGCGAAAAGATCGATATCTGGTGTTCCATATCGTGCTGTAATTTCAGCAAATACATTTTTATCCAACATCCATTCAGTGTTTTCATTGAATTTGCGTGACCTGGTGTCTGCCACTAAATTTAGTTTACCTGGCAAATATGTAGCTGATATCCAAATATTCCTCTGGATGCACCATTGCCAAATTGTGTTGGCCAGATTGTCACATGATGTCGATTTATTTCCACCCATATGGTTGATATATGCTACCACGGTGGTATTGTCAATTTGTAGTCTAACATGCTGGTGATTTAATCCCGAACAATATGACTTAAGGCCATGGAATGCACTTAACATTTCCAGGTAGTTTATACCCCGTGCTTTTAATAATGATGCCTCCTGTGCATTCCATCTCCCTCCACAGCTTGAGATGGAATTGGTGGCTCCCCAACCAAGTGCACTGACATCAGTTTGGAGTACCATAGACGGGTTGCTGGTAATTAGTGAGTTGGAACAATACTTGATGTTGTGTTCCCACCATTTTAGTTCTATAATGGCTTCTGTAGATAGCTCCATTGGCCTGTCAAAATGGTCCCCATTAATTTTGAGAGCTCTAATTTTAGCTCTCTGTAAATTTCGATAATGTAAAGGTCCGAATTGTGTGTCTGGAAATGTGGCCACTATTTTCCCAATTATCCTGGCTACCAGTCTAATGGAGGGTTTGGTGATGTAAATGATTTCGCTGCAAGCCTCTTGTAAGGCTGTAGCCTTTTCTATCGGCAAAGTCACTGACATGTGAAGCGAGTTAGTGGTGAACCCAGGTAATCCATTTTAGTTGAAGGTGTTAATTTAGACTTAACTGGATGGATGATGAACCCCAGTTCTTCGAACAGTTGTTTCGTGGCTGTTACTGCTTGTTTAGCCAATTCCAAAGTTTTGCCAACAATAAATATGCCATAATCATATGTTTCTGTTTTCGCAGTAACACCAAGGCTGGTTTCAAAATTTTTGTGAATAACCTGGGGGCTGAAGTTAGCCCATTTGGTAGTGCCCTGTATTGCCAAAGCTGTCCCATCCAGTTGAATATTAAATAACATCTGTGGTCACCACTGATGGGTACTATATAGTAAGCATCTTTTAAATCGATGCTTGCCATATAGTAGCCTGCAGAAACTAATTGCTTAGCAGTAACAAAAGTTTCCATTTTGAAATGAATATATTGTACAAATGTATTTAATGTTGTCAAATCGATGATGATGCGGCAACTGTAAAGACTTGTCAAACACACGGTGTCTTCACTACCAGTTTATTTCAAACATTGTTATAATACACACACTGTGCCCTGGCTGTCCTTGGTCTGTCACTGGAGCTAGAGAGAGAGATAGAGGTGGGGAGGCTACAATTATACTGAAGATAATGGGGAGTGGTTAGTAGTGGTGAGGTCACTATGTTAAAGGAGCATGCACTGATCTACATCCTTCCCCTTGGAAAACAAAGCATTACAATAGTGACAGCGCGACCACGATTCATACGCTAGAAACAAACCCGCGCGTACACCGGCAGGAAACAGTTAAACATTCAAGCAAACTCCCCGTAACGTACAGGCGGCTTGACCAACCGCC
The DNA here is from genome assembly GCF_028641065.1 of Leucoraja erinaceus. Taxonomy (NCBI): domain Eukaryota; kingdom Metazoa; phylum Chordata; class Chondrichthyes; order Rajiformes; family Rajidae; genus Leucoraja; species Leucoraja erinaceus. Next base: position 10,929 of record NW_026576607.1, read on the forward strand.
CGGAGCGGGTACACAGCCCGCCCTCCCCCTCCTCCGAAGGAATGGCAGGGACAAGAGCAGGATCGGTGACAGGGGACGGGCAGGAACGCGCAGGAGAGGGAGAGAACACAAGAATAGAACGGGAATAGAATAGAATAGTTTCTTTAGATTGAGAACCATGACAAGGAGACTGTCAGGTCAGTGCAGAAAACGGGCACCGCCGCGGCACGCGACGCATAAATAAACACCCAACCCTCCATCCTTCTGGGATTTCGAGGTCCCTTAGGCGAGGGGGCTACATTTAGTGCCTTTACCAGGAGTTTTTAGTCAGTGGGAGAACGGGGCCTGACAAAGAGCAGGGAGTGTGAGAAGGCCTTTAGAGTCCTGGGCAGGCGAGGAGTGGCGGGCAGGCGAGGAGTGGCGGGCAGAGAGGAAGCAACTGGAGGGGCAAAAGGGGCTGCAGGAGGCGGAGCGGGCTCGTCGACCAGCAGCAAATGCTGGCGGGACCGGCGGTATATGGTACCCTCGTAGTCAACTAGGTACGACCGCGGAGAGCCCGCAGAGCCGACGACAACAGCCAGCCTGTAGTGTCCGGAGGGGGACTGCATCCGGACCACCTAGTTCGGGAAAAGACGGGGAAGGGGACGTCAGGACCTGTCATGGGAGCGCTTCTGGATAGCCTGTTTCTGGGCAATGCGCTCTTGGACAGCAGCAGGGCTGAGGACCGCGGACTTTAGGGTTCGCTGGGAGACAGGGATCGGAGGGCGTGTGGTGCGGGACATGAGCCGCTGTGCAGGCGAGCCCAGGGCAGGGTCACGGGAAATATTGCGGAGGTTGAGTAGGGCCAGGTAACAATCCGACCGCGAAAGTCTGCAATGTTCCAGCAGCTCCTTGGCACTGCGGACGGCGCGCTCAGCAAGGCCGTTGTTCTGCGGGCACTCGGGGCTGCTGGTGAGGTGGCGAAAGTTCCAGGAGGCAGCGAAGGCGCGGTACTCCGCACTCGAGAACTGGCCGCAGGTATATGGGACTAGGGGAGATTATGTGTTCGGCACGGACTAGAAGGGTCGAGATGGCCTGTTTCCGTGCTGCAATTGTTATATGGTTATATGGTTATATGGTTATGTATATATGCCATCAATAAAGCATTATTATCTGCAATGGTGGACTGGTCCAACTGCATGGAAAATGATAAGAGCAGGGAGGTTCTATTGCAATTGTATAGGGTCTTGGTGAGACCACACCTGGGGTATTGCGTACAGTTTTTGTCTCCACATCTGAGGAAAGACATTCTTGCCATAGAGAGAGTACAGAGAAGGTTCACCAGACTGATTCCTGGGATGTCAGGACTTTCATATGAAGAAAGACTGGATAGACTCGGCTTGTACTCGCTAGAATTTAGAAGATTGAAGAGGGATCTTATAGAAACTTACAAAATTCTTAAGGGGTTGGACAGGCTGGATGCAGGAAGATTGTTCCCAATGTTGGGGAAGTCCAGAACAAGGGGTCACAGTTTAAGGATAAGGGGGAATTTTTTTAGGACTGAGATGAGAAAAATATTTTTCACACAGAGAGTGGTGAATGTCTGGAATTCTCAGCCACAGAAGGTAGTTGAGGCCAGTTCATTGGCTGTATTTAAGAGGGAGTTAGATGTGTCCCTTGTGGCTAAAGGGATCAGGGGGTATGGAGAGAAGGCAGGTACAGGATACTGATTTGGATGATCAGCCATGATCATATTGAATGGCGGTGCAGGCTCGAAGGGCCGAATGGCCTACTCCTGCACCTATCTATATTACTAAATCTCCGTTCTTGACCGCTTTTGGCCGACTGTGCTGCGATTTCCGAGAGAACGCCGCCACCTACGGCCATCATTTTGGCCCCCCTCCGCCGCATGTGTGCCGTGGATGTTTCCCGTCGATAAAAAATGACAGAGATATTAATGTTTTTACAAAATTCCCCATTCTCTCTGCTGCCCCCGCTGGCGGCAGGGGGGAGGGAGGGACTATAAAACCCGGAAGTGTCCTGCCTCAGTCACTCTCTGCCGGACCACGATGCGAAAGGGTCACAGCTCTCCGGTGAGTCCCCTCCATGTGCTTTTTCAGCCAATTGATATGTATGTTGTTCACCATGGTCTGAAGTTACTTGGCATTTTAATATTTGTTGTAAAGAGTTTGTAAATTTGTCTATATTGTCTTTGAAATGAATGTTTATAGAAAATGAAATGCATTTGTTGTACAGAGTTTGTAAATTTGTCTATATTGTCTTTGAAATGAAAGTTTATAGAAATGAAATGCATTTGTTGTGAAGAGTTTGCAAATTTGTCTATATTGTCTTTAACATGAATGTTTATAGAAAATGAAATGCATTTGTTGTACAGAGTTTGTAAATTTGTCTATATTGTCTTTGAAATGAAAGTTTATAGAAATGAAATGCATTTGTTGTGAAGAGTTTGCAAATTTGTCTATATTGTCTTTGAAATGAAAGTTTATAGAAATGAAATGCATTTGTTGTAAAGAGTTTGTAAATTTGTCTATATTGTCTTTGAAATGAATGTTTATAGAAAATTAAATGCATTTGTTGTACAGAGTTTGTAAATTTGTCTATATTGTCTTTGAAATGAAAGTTTATAGAAATGAAATGCATTTGTTGTGAAGAGTTTGCAAATTTGTCTATATTGTCTTTGAAATGAAAGTTTATAGAAATGAAATGCATTTGTTGTGAAGAGTTTGTAAATTTGTCTATATTGTCTTTAACATGAATGTTTATAGAAAATGAAATGCATTTGCTGTACAGAGTTTGTAAATTTGTCTATATTGTCTTTGAAATGAACGTTTCTAGAAAATGAAATGCATTTGTTGTAAAGCGTTTCCAAATTTGTTTCTCTTGGATTTTAAAATGATTTGCAACCGTTTTCAGATGGATAAAGCATGAATAAACGTTTTTATTTGATCAAAACTGTTGAAGTTTAAAATTGGCGCTCATTTTGTGATTTTGGCTGGGTTGCAAGATGGCGTCGATGACGTCATCCCGGTTAGCGGTAAGATGGCGTCGGTGACGTAATTTCCGGTTATCGGGAAGATGGTGTCGATGGCGTCATTTCCTGTCGGAGGCAAGATGGCGCTGCCTGCAGAAGACACACAGAGTTGCAGGCGCTGCTGAATAATTCCACAGAACTGGCTGCTTTCTCTATGGTAAGTGTGTAACATAGAAACATAGAAACATAGAAATTAGGTGCAGGAGTAGGCCATTCGGCCATTCGAGCCTGCACCGCCATTCAATATGATCATGGCTCATCATCCAACTCAGTATCCCGTACCTGCCTTCTCTCCGTACCCCCTGATCCCCTTAGCCACAAGGGCCACATCTAACTCCCTCTTAAATATAGCCAATGAAATGGCCTCAACTACCCTCTGTGGCAGAGAGTTCCAGAGATTCACCACTCTCTGTGTGAAAAAAGTTCTTCTCATCTCGGTTTTAAAGGATTTCCCCCTTATCCTTAAGCTGTAACCCCTTGTCCTGGACTTCCCCAACATCGGGAACAATCTTCCTGCATCTAGCCTGTCCAACCCCTTAAGAATTTTGAAAGTTTCTATAAGATCCCCTGTCAATCTCCTAAATTCTAGAGAGTATAAACCAAGTCTATCCAGTCTTTCTTCATAAGGCAGTCCTGCCATCCCAGGAATCAGTCTGGTGAACCGTCTCTGCACTCCCTCTATGGCAATAATGTCCTTCCTCAGATTTGGAGACCAAAACTGTACACAATACTCCAGGTGTGGTCTCACCAAGACCCTGTACAACTGCAGTAGAACCTCCCTGCTCCTATACTCAAATCCTTTTGCAATGAAAGCTAACGTACCATTCGCTTTCTTTACTGCCTGCTGCACCTGCATGCCTACCTTCAATGACTGGTGTACCATGACACCCAGGTCTCGCTGCATCTCCCCCTTTCCCAATCGGCCACCATTTAGATAATAGTCTGCTTTCCCGTTTTTGCCACCAAAATGGATAACCTCACATTTATCCACATTATACTGCATTTGTGTGTTTGTAAGACGTTATTTAAAAGCTGCATTTTGTTTCAGCAACAGCAGCATCTTCAGCAGGCTTTGAAGATTCATTTTACACACTGTATTTTAGTTGTGTGTGTGTGTGAATATATGTTTGGGTGTGTGTGTGTGTTCATCAGACGTTATTTAAAAGCAGCATTGTGTTTCAGCAGCAGCGTCAACAGCAGGATTTAAAGATTTGTTTTACACACTGTATATTCAACACGTTCTGAAGTTACTTGGCATTTTAGTTGTATGTGTGTGTGTGTTTATTAGATGTTATTTAAAAGCAGCATTTTGTTACAGCAGCAGCAGCAGTGTCTACAGCAGGATTTAAAGATTTGTTTTACACACTGTATATTCAACACATTCTGAAGTTACTTGGCATTTTAGTTGTATGTGTGTGTGTGTTTATTAGATGTTATTTAAAAGCAGCATTTTGTTACAGCAGCAGCAGCAGTCTACAGCAGGATTTAAAGATTTGTTTTACACACTGTATATTCAACACGTTCTGAAGTTACTTGGCATTTTAGCTGTGTGTGTGTGTGTGTTTATTAGATGTTATTTAAAAGCAGCCATGTTGTTACAGCAGCAGCAGCAGTGTCTACAGCAGGATTTAAAGATTCGTTTTACACACTGTATATTCAACACGTTCTGAAGTTACATGGCATTTTAGATGTATGTGCGTGTGTGTGTGTTTATTAGATGTTATTTAAAAGCAGCATTTTGTTACAGCAGCAGCAGCGTCTACAGCAGGATTTAAAGATTCGTTTTACACACTGTATAATCAATACGTTCTTGCGACTCCTCCTAACAGACAAAGCAGACCAATTCTTCATTATTTAACTCCATTTATCGACTTGCAAGCATATTGTGCAACATAACCGTAGAAATTAACTGTTTCAGGATCCGGTGAAGGGTGGTCAAGAATAATAAATAGCTATTTCTCCTTCAGTCCCCTGTTTCTATCGCCTTTTTTCTCTCTCTATTTTCTTTCTTTTCTTCTTTCCTTCACCTCACTGTTCGATATCACGCACCTCTATTTTTCTACTATTCTCTTTCTTTTCTTCCTACTGCTAAAAAAAGAAGTTGTACATAAAATGTAACATGTCAATATATATTAGGTATCTACAAGGTACCACATTATTGTACTTCTAATAAAATAAAAAAAATAAAAAAACACGTTCTGAAGTTACTTGGCATTTTAGTATTGTGTGTGAGTGTGTGAATATGTGTGTATGTGTGTGAATATATGTGTGTGTGCAAATATGTGTGCATATATGTATGTGTGAATATGTGTGTGTGTGTGTGTGTGTGTGTGTGTCTGTGTGAATATGTGTGTGTGTGAATGTGTGTGTGTGTGTGTCAATATATATGTGTGTGTGTGTGTGTGTATGATTGTGTGTGTGTGAATGTGTGTGTTTGTGTGAATGTGTGTGTGTGTGTGTGTGTGTGTGTGTGTGTGTGTGAATGAGTATGTGTGTGCATGTGTGAGATGTTTGGGTGAATGAGTATGTGTGTGTGAGAATGTGTGTGCGAATGAGTCTGTGTCTGTGTGTAAATGAATGCGTGTGTGAATGAGTCTCTTTGTGAATGTGTGTGAGTGTGAATGAGTCTGTGTGTGTCTGTGTTTGTGTATATGTGTGTGCGAATGAATCTGTGTATGTGTGTGTGAATGAGTATGTGTGTGAGTGTGAATGAGTCTGTGTGTGTATGTGTGCGAATGAGTCTGTGTGTGTGTGTGTGTGAATGAGTCTGTGTGTGAATGAGTGTGTGTGTGTGTGTGAATGAGTCTGTGTGTGTGTGTGAATGAGTGTGTGTGTGTGTGTGTGTGTGTGTGTGTGTGTGTGTGTGTGTGTGAATGTGTGTGTGTGTGAATGTGTGTGTGTGTGAATGTGTCTGTGTCTGTGTGTGTGTGTGTGTGTGAATGAGTCTGTGTGTGTGTGTGTGTGTGTGTGTGTGTGTGAGTGTGTGTGTGTATGTGTGTGTGTGAGTGTGTGTGTGTGTGTGTGTGTGTGAATGTGTCTGAGTGTGTGTGTGTGTGTGTGTGTGTGAATGAGTGTGTATGTGTGTGTAAATGAATGTGAGTGTGTATGTGTGTGTATATGTGTGTGTGAATGAGTCTGTGTGTGTGTGTGTGTGTGTGTGTGTGAATGAGTCTGTGTATGTGTGTGTGTGTGTGAATGTGTGAGTGTGTGTGTGTGTGTGTAAATGAATGTGTGTTTGAATGAGTCTGTGTGTGTGATTGTGAGTGTGAATGAGTCTGTGTGAATGTGAATGAGTGCGTGAATGAATCTGTGTGTGCGACTGAGTGTGTATGTGTGTGTGTGTGTGTGTGAATGAGTCTGTATGATGTGTGTCTAAATGAATGTGCATGTGAATGAGTCTGTGTGAGTGTGAATGAGTCTGTGTGTTTGTGTATGTGTGTGTGTGAATGAATCTATGTGTGTGCGAATGAGTCTGTGTATGTGTGTGTGCAAATGAGTCTGTGTGTGTGTGTGTGTGTGTGAATGAGTCTGTGTGTGTGTATGTGTGTGTGTGAATGAGTCTGTGTGTGTGTGAATATGTGTGTGTGAATGAGTCTGTGTGTGTGTTCGTGTCAGTGTGTGTGTGAGTCTGTGTGTGAATGAATATGTGTGTGTGTGTGCAAATGACTGTGTGAGTGTGAATGAGTCTGTGTGTGTACATGTGTGTGTGAATGAGTTTGTGTGTGATTGTGAATGAGCCTGTTTGAATGTGAATGAGTGTGAATGAGTCTGTGTGTGTGTTTGCAAATGAGTCTGTGTCTGTGTGTGTGTGTGTGTGTGTGTGTGTGTGTGTGTGTGTGTGTGTGTGTGAGTGTGTGTGTGTGAATGAGTCTGTGTGTGTGTATATGAGAGTGCGTGTGTATATGAGTCGGTGTGTGTGTGAATGAGTCTGTATATATGTGTGTGTGTGTGTGAATGAGTGTGTTTGTGTGAGTCTGTGAGGTGGAGTGTGTGTGTGATCAACAAATAATACAAATAATATAGCCTTTCGTAGTTCATTCCATATTTTTTACGTTTAATAGCGTGGTGGCTGTCAGTAAGAAGCTGTTTCTCAATGTAGATGTTACAGTTTTCAGTTTACAAAAGTCGGACGTGACTCCAGAAGTCGGGCATCAGTCAGTCCACAAGCCGTGAGAATCAGTCAGTCAGTCCAAATGCCATGAGTTAATCTCCAAGGCAGTGGGTGAGTCCAGAGGTCATCAGTAAGTCACTCACCATCTCCCCCCCCCTCCACTGACCTCCCCCACCTCAAGGCGCTGCCCTCCACCTGGCTATAGGATGCACCCCCTACTGAAGCCGCCCACATCCCCTGCACGAGGACACCGCCCCCTCCCTTATCATCAGCTGACGAGAACCCCCGCCTGAAGCTGTGCCCCTCCCTTGGCTGCACGACGTTTGCCACCCAGAGGGCAGCGTCTTGAGGTGGGGGATGAGTCTGTGTATGTGTGTGTGAATGATTGTGTGTGTGTGTGTGTGTGTGTGTGTGTGTGTGTGTGTGTATGTGTATGAGTCTGTGTAAGTGTGTGTATGAGTATGTGTGTAATAATAATAATAATAATAATAATTTTATTTATAGAGCACTTTAAAAACAAACATAGCTGCAACAAAGTGCTGTACATCACTAATCATTGACAAAAAAGTTAATACACACCAAAAATAACAATCAAAAGAAATAGTAGGAAAAGACAAGTAAAATAAAGAAACATCAAAAACACCAAAAACAGAAGCAAAGCCTCAGGCATGGTCAAAAGCCAGGGAGTACAAATGCGTTTTAACACTGGATTTGAAGATGGACAGTGAGGGGGGCTGTCTGATGTGCAACGGCAGGGTGTTCCAGAGTGCCGGAGCAGCAACAGAGAAGGCTCTATCCCCTCTGAGCCTCCGACTAGACCTCGATACCTCCAGGAGCAGCTGACCAGCTGACCTGAGGGACCGGGCAGGAGCGTATGGGTGGAGCAGCTCAGAGAGGTAAGGCGGGGCGAGCCCATTCAGAGATTTAAAAACAAATAAACAAGTAAGTGTGTGAATGAGTCTGTGTGTGTGTGTGTGAGTCTGTGTGTGTGTGTATGTGTATGTGTATGAGTCTGTGTAAGTGTGTGTATGAGTATGTGTGTAAGTATGTGAATGAGTCTGTGTTTGTGTGAATGAGTCTGTGTGAATATGTGTGTGTGTGTGTGAATATGTGTGTGTGTGTAAATATGTGTGTGAATGTGTCTGTGTGTGTGAATGTGTGTGTGTGTGTGAATCAGTATGTGTGTGTGTGTGCAAATGGGTCTGTGAATGTGTGTGTAAATGAGTATGGGTGTGTGTGAATGAGTCTGTGAGTGAGTGTGAATGAGTCTGTGTGAATGTGTGTGCAAATGAGTCTGTGAATGTGTGTGTAAATGAGTATGGGTGTGTGAATGAGTCTGTGAGTGTGAATGAGTCTGTGTTTGTGTATGAATGTGTGAGTGTGTATGACTGTGTGAATGTGTCTGTGTGTGTGAATCAGTATGTGTGTGTGTGTGTGTGAGAATGTGTGTGCAAATGAGTCTGTGAATGTGTGTGTAAATGAGTATGGGTGTGTGTGAATGAGTCTGTGTGTGAGTGTGAATGAGTCTGTGTTTGTGTGTGAATGAGTCTGTGTTTGTGTGTGAATGAGTCTGTGTATGTGTGTGTGAGTCTGTATGAGGTGGAGTGTGTGTGTAAGACTGTGTGTGTGAATGACCCGCCTCCACCACTGACATCCCCAACCACAAGATGCTGCCCTCCGCCTGGCTATAGGATGCACCCCCTACTGAAGCCTTCTCATCAGCTCACGAGAGCCCCCGCCTGAAGCTGTGCCTCTCCCTTGGCTGCACGATGTTAACCACCCCTACCCCACCCTGACAGCCCACACCTCAAAAAAATGTTTTACGCAAATTCCTCAGTGTTCATTAACAACTGAAATTGTCTTTGGGCTGCTTTTTTGACATCATGTCAGGAAAGGTTAGAGATCAAGGTGATGTGGCTATTGCTGTAGTGTCCTCTAGGATAGCAGCTACATTAATGCCGGGTGGAAGAACTAGACATTCTTGATCCAAGTGGCCGAGGATACATTGTGCAACATCGACAAGAACTCTAAGACGACACATTTCATGAGGCAAGCGAGTCATTGTTTGGGATGAATGTCCAATGATTAGGAGAGAAAGCTTTGAAGCGGTGGACAGAACTCTTCCAGATGTCTTCAGCAACACTAAGCCTTTTGGTTGAAAGATGAAGGGAAATGTCAAAGGTTTCCTGAAGGATGGTAACATCGACCAGGAATGTTGTCGTTAACAGCGTGCTTTGTTGAATGATGACTTCTGAGATAAATTCTCAGATTTTCCTTCGTAAAATTTGACGGCTGACTTTCTCTATATTAAAATTGTCTCTTTTTATCAACAGGAAATAATCATCAAGATGCAGTGAGCAGCAGAACACAACAAACATAGAAACATAGAAACATAGAAATTAGGTGCAGGAGTAGGCCATTCGGCCCTTCGAGCCTGCACCGCCATTCAATATGATCATGGCTGAACAAGAGGCATAACAAGAAAGAACTTTAAAGATTCTCATCTTTAACATTTAAATTGTTCTTATATTTTAAGAGTCATTCATATTTTAAACTTCAATAAATCCTTTTTGCACTTTTAATGCCTGTGTGTTCTTCATCACAATGGGAATCTAATAGGCAGGAATGACCGCTCTGTGGGAGAGCCACTAAGAGTGCATGGGGGGAGGTTGTGGGGAGATGCACTGAATGTGTGGTGTGGGAGGGGAATGGCAAGGAGCAGAGTGGGGCAGGTGAAGGTAGATGGGGTGACTGAGTGAACTGCCAGCGTACCAGGCATGAGTGACTGCACTGCCAGCCCACGAGCCGTGAGTTAGTGAACTGCCAGCCCACCAGCCGTAAGTGACTGAACTGCCAGCCCAATAATCCATTCAGTCCACCCTCTTCCCCTTCTCTCTTATAGTCTGACACCTGTTTTGGGCAGAATTTCTGGCAGTTTCTCAGCCGCCAGCCTACCAGCCCTCAGGGACTGAGCTGCCAGTCCAAAAATCCATTCGGCCCACAAACTGCATACTAGCCCTCTGGAAGACAGTACCTTCGGCCCATAACACTCATACTAGAGCAACAGAAAGTGCCCCCCCCCCACCCACCCAGCAATATTGGAATTGGTGGAGAAGTGGAATATAGTGTTGGGTGTCCAGCCCTCCTGTGTGATGCTGGGACCCGTATTGCGTTTTCAGTTTTCTATCTGAAATCTGGGGAAGGACTATGTTTATTGCAATAGAGGGCCATTTTATCAATGACGGTTTACCAGACTGATTCCTGGGATGTCAGGACTGTTTATGAAGAAAGGGACCGATAGACTTGGTTATATACTCTCTAGAATTTCCTGAGTTTGAGAGGGGATCTTTATAGAAACAGACAAAATTGAGTATAGGGGTTGGCAGGCTAATGCAGGAAGATTGTTCCCGATGTTAGGGAAGGCCAATCCAGGACAAGGGGTCACAGCTTAAGGTCGCCTAAGGGGGGAAGGATCCTTTAAAACCGAGAGAGAAAGAGAGGAGATTTACACAGAGAGTGGTGAATCTCGGCAACTCTCTGCCACAGAGGGTAGTTGAGGCCACAGTTCATTGGCTATATTTAGAGGAGGCAGAAGGTTAGAGGTGGCTCCTTGATAGAGGTTTTTAAAATGATCAGGGGGATATGGAGAGAAGGCAGGTACGGGATACTGAGTTGGATAGATCAACCATGATCATATTGACATGGCGGTGCAGGCTCGAAGGGCCTGAAGTTTAGGGGTCCATGCACCTAATTTCTCTTTTTCAGAGTGTGGTAGCTGTGGGAACCCAACTTCCCACTTAGTCTAATTTTCTATGTTCTATGATCAATTTTGGAGAATAGATAGTTATATGGATGGGAACATTAACAGCCATTTTGGTCAATGAGCGCCATATATGGGACAGATGCATCGCCTCGACGCCCGGACTAGTTTGGGTGAGATGGGACCGTGTCTGTATTGTATATCTTATATTGTTATTGGTTATATGAGTATTCACATACCCAGAGGAAACAAAAAAACGTTGCTCAACCAGTGTCCATTCAGTGTGCATTAAAAATAAATAGAAATAAAAATACATGTATCATGAACAAATTTAACACTCTACTAAACATTCAACAGGCGTTCCGATCGACAGTGGCACAACAGTGGCTCTGCTGCAGTGTGTCCAGGTTGGTGGTTGGTGCGCGATACTTGGCAGGGGGCAAAGTCCGTTTATCAGTCTTATAGCCTGTGGGAAGAAGCTGAGGAGCATCCTGCTGGTTTTGCAGCTAATGCTCCTGTACCTCTTCCCAGATGGCAGGATGGAGAAAATGTCATGCGATGGGTGGTAAGGGTCTTTGATGATGGAGATGGCTCTGCTGATACATCTCTTCCTGTATATGTCCAGCAGGAAAGGGAGTGGAGCACCAATAATCCTGCTGGCGGTCTTCACAATCCTGTCTAGTTGGTGCCGTTCGTACGCCTTGCAGCTCCCGAACCAGGAAGTGATGCCGTAGGTTAATGTGCTCTCGATTGTCCCCCTATAAAAAGTCCGTAGGTGTGTAGTGGGGAGACCTGCTTTACGTAGTCTTCGGAGAGGGTGTAGTCGCTGCTGGGCTCTCTTGACTAGTGCTGTGGTGTTGGCCATGGACGTCAGGGCATCAGACAGATGTAGTCCTAGGAACTTCACGCTGCTGACCCTTTCCACATCAGCTCCGTCGGTGTGCAGAGGTGTATGGTGTTGTTTCCCCGCCCTCCTGAAGTCAACCACCATCTCCAATATTGCGTTGCGTTGCGGGTGGGGGAATCTGTCTGTTTGTTAAACTACCCGTGAATGGTCCAATCTGATTTGGGGGGAAACAAGGAGTGCGCGCTTCTCCGTGCCCGGGGCTGCGGTGTCTACCGGCACGTGCATCGTCTCCATCCACGGCGTCGAAGCCTCGCCGCTGGTCAACCTGTCGGCAATGGAATGTACCTACGTACAATGAAAATCCTTTGTGGCTTGCTAACCAGTCAGCAGAAAGGCAACGCATGATTATAATCGAAACACACACTCAGGGAGCCACTTATTAAATACAGACATACTAGTTCTGCCTTTTTTTTAAAATAACCATATAATAACCATATAACAATTACAGCACGGAAACAGGCCATCTCGATCCTTCTAGTCCGTGCCGAACACATAATCTCCCCTAGTCCCATATACCTGCGCTCAGACCATAACCCTCCATTCGCCTTCCCATCCATATAACTATCCAATTTATTTTTAAATGATAAAAACGAACCTGCCTCCACCACCTTCACTGGAAGCTCATTCCACACAGCTACCACTCTCTGAGTAAAGAAGTTCCCCCTCATGTTACCCCTAAACTTCAGTCCCTTAATTCTCATGTCATGTCCCCTTGTTTGAATCTTCCCTACTCTCAGTGGGAAAAGCTTTCCACGTCAACTCTGTCTATCCCTCTCATCATTTTAAAAACCTCTATCAAGTCCCCCCTTAACCTTCTGCACTCCAAAGAATAAAGCCCTAACTTGTTCAACCTTTCTCTGTAACTTAGTTGCTGAAACCCATGCAACATTCTAGTAAATCTCCTCTGTACTCTCTCTATATTGTTGACGTCCTTCCTATAATTAGGCGACCAAAATTGTACACCATACTCCAGAATTGGCCTCACCAATGCCTTGTACAATTTTAACATTACATCCCAACTTCTATACTCAAATATGTATATTCTATATAAAAATATGTTTTATTTATATATTATTTATTTATTTTTTGATACTTGACTGTAAGGAAAATTCATTTCATTGTCTCTAATATGTGATAATGACAATAAATTGAATACAATACAATACAATACAAAATTAATCTGAGTTTTCATTCAGTGAATTATGGTTCTGCTTGGAATGAAGGAGCCCAGAGGGGCAATCGGCCCATTTGTCAGGCTCTTTGAAAGACCCTTCAGTTTAGTTTATTGTCACGTGTACTGAGATACAGTGGAAAGCTTTTATTGCTTGCTATCCAGGCAGCATAAAGACAATGCAAACTTACAATGGAGCCATTCACAGTGTACAGATACATACGGACGTTTGGTGTAATGTAAGGCCAGTAAAGACAGTCCATCCTTACTATGAACGTTTAGTCAATCTACATCTCCATCCCCCACCAGGAAGGTCTTAAAGCCCTCTGTTTGTCCCTCGACTGCAGAACCATGCAACTTCCCTCTACTAACACTCTCCTCCACCTAGCAGAGCTTGTCCTCACCCTGAACAACTCTTTCGATTCCTCCTATTTCCTCCAAATCAAAGGCATAACTATGGGCACTCGCATGGGCTCTAGCTATAACCATATAACAACCATATAACAATTACAGCACGGAAACAGGCCATCTCGACCCTTCTAGTCCGTGTCGAACACATATTCTCCCCTAGTCCCATGCCAGCTTCTTTGTAGGCACAGAGAGTGGTGAATCTGTGGAACTCTCTGCCACAGAAGGTAGTTGAGGCCACAGTTCATTGGCTATATTTAAGAGGGAGTTAGATGTGGCCCTTGTGGCCAAAGGGATCAGGGGGTATGGAGAGAAGGCAGGTACAGGATACCGAGTTGGATGATCAGCCATGATCATATTGAATGGCGGTGCAGGCTCGAAGGGCCGAATGGCCTACTCCTGCACCTATTTTCTGTTTCTATGTTATTTTACTGGTTATGTGTTAGAAAAATTCTGAGCTTCTGTTATGTAAAGTACCAGCAGAAAGCTTGGGAATTTCTTCCAATTTTTTGAAATTGCAGGAGCTACAGCTACCTGAACTGACTCCGGGGCACTGCCCTTGAATCCCACCGGGGGCCTATCTGGTCTTCTGGACCCCCAGATAATACTTCCTACTTTTTTTCTGGAGGTGATTACCATGCCCGACCTAGAGCAGCGGATGCAATAGATGAGGTTGGAGGAGGTGCAGGTGAACCTCTGCATCACCTGGAACGACAGCTTGGGTCCTTGGATGGAGTCAAGGGGGGAGGTAAAGCAACAAGTGTAGCATTTCCTGCGGTTGCAAGGGAAAGTACTAAGGGAGGGGGTGATTTGGGTGGGAACTGACGAATTGACCAGGGAGTTACGGAGGGAGCGGTCTCTGCGGAAAGCCGAAAGGGGAGATGGGAAGTTGTGGCCAGTGGTGGGATCCCGTTGGAGGTGGTGAAAATGTCGGAGGATTATCTGTTGTATGTGACGGCTGGTGGGGTGGAAGGTGAGGACAAGGGGGACTCTGTCCTTGTTACGAGTGGGGGGATGGGGAGTGAGATTGGAGCTACGGGATATAGACGAAACCCTGGTGAGAGCCTCATCTATAGTTGAAGAGGAGAACCCCCGTGCCCTAAAGAATGAGGACATCCCCGATGCCGTGAGTGGAACACCTCATCCTGGGAGCAGATGCGGCGTAGACGGAGGAATTGGGAGTAGGGGATAGAGACCTTACAGGAAGCAGGGTGGGAAGGAGTGTAGTCCAGTTAGACATGGGAGTCAGATAGCCATCTCAGCTGAAAATAAACAAACTGTTGAGACAGACTCTCGCTCTCGCTACTGCTGTTGCAGTGTCATCCCGTGTGGGTCCATCATTTACATGCCGCTGGAGATTAAATCTCGCACCACACTCCTCCACTCTCTCTCCCACACTCCTCACTAACAGCCACAATACGTGGAATGGTCCTTTCTTTCGTTAATCCTGCCTGCAGTCTCTGATGGGGCCGGTGTCACTGACTTGACCGTGACCGACCGCGTTTACCCAGGGCTCCGGGAACTCGGCATCTGATGGGGACAAGGAGGGTTCCAGAGGGAAGGCAGGGACAACTTAGGCTCCGGCTGCAGAGTGACTCCGTGAATGGATTCATTCCACAGTGAGTTCAGTTCAGAAAGAACACACGCCAGTAGATCCGCGGCCACTGGTTCAGGAGATCGATCCAATTATTGACCAACAGGCGGTGGAATCCATCTGTAATAGGCTCCATCAAAGATCCTATAGCGGAGCAAGATAGGCCACTCCTGCGAAATGCAATGGGCTGACGTGTAGTACGCTACGGAGCGGTTCATGGGCACCATTTTAGTAACCGGAACCTACCCGACCCGACTCGCAGTGTAATCAACGTTGCGGGGGAACAGTTTGTGTGTGTGAAATAGGGTTAGATTCATAATTCTATTAGTTCTTTTTAAAGAATAAAATGTTTATAAAATTTGACGCTGGTAATTTTCTTTTTAAATGTTTTTTAAATCATTTATTTTAAAATGGCTCATAAGCTGTGTTTGAGTTGGTTTTGTATTACACTTGCACTCTGTAATTCATTCATCTAATCACACTGTTCACAACTGCAGTATTTGGGAAAATATTAACAATATGAAGATTCCAGTTGCTCTAGCTCTGGAATGTTACTTAATAGTTTTGTATCTATGGAGCTGTTTCCCAACAATAAAATGGGTCTGGTCTTCCCAATAGCCAGAGAGTGGAATGAGATATGTCTGTAATGGTGGGGTTATCCAAATTAAGTATTTCACAAAATTAAATTTGGTTAAGCAAGATTTACAAATGATGTATAACTTAAGGATGGTTTTATTCAGCGAGCATACAACTGATTAGATTGTGCTGGAAAGAACACACATACATGAATGTGATATAGATGTATATAATTATACTAGACTAAGTGGGACCCGTTGGGTCCCGGCCTCACACGGGAGGGCTGGATACCCAACACAATATTCCACCTCTGCAGCTATTCCAATATTGCTGGCCAGTAGGAAGGGGGCTTTCTGTTGAGCTAGTATGAGTGTTGTGGGCCGAAGGTACTGATTTCCAGAGGGCTAGTGTGGAGTTTGTGGGCCGAATGGATTTTTGGGCTGGCAGCTCAGTCACTGAGGCCTGGCAGTACAATCACTCGGACCTGTGAGAGCTGAAGGGACAACAAACAGGGTGCTTAGCGAACATTGGCCGTTTGCTCACTACATTTCATCAACACTAAAGCATTATTTGTGTTTTTTTTTATTCCTTTGGCATCTAAAAAGTTTCAGAAGTGATAAATCTGGCTGTATATTTTTTTTAATAAATCGCCCATGGTTCTCAAGTGGGTTTTTACGTACAAAATGAAAATGCATCTGAAGAAAAATTTACAGCCAGATTTATCACTTCTGAGAATTTTTAGATACCAAAGGAATCAAGAAAAAAATACGAATAATGCCTTACTGTTGATGAAGCGCAGTGAGCAAAAACACGATAATTCCAATATTTTCAGAGTCAGAGTCAGAGTCAGAGTCTGCTGAGTCAATTTAATTGTCATTTGGACCCCTGGAGGTCCAAACGAAAATGCCGTTTCTGCAGCCATACTTACACACAAATAGACCCCAGACACAACATAATTACATTTTCACATAAACATCAACATTTTGCAGTTCACATTAGCTGTGATGGAAGGCTTCAAATAAACTTATCGGCTCCGTGCGTCTGCACCTATTACCTTGTGACCCCCCCCCCCCCCCCCCCACCCACCACGCATGTCAGAGTCAACATATATATATATAGCCCCCACACTGGCGATGGCGATTGTCCCGCGGCCATTAACGCCACGCCGGGTGGTGCGAGGTCGCACACCGGGTCTTGGTGTTAGAGCCCCGGTGTGCGCTCGCAGAGTCCGCGGCCGTTCCAGCCACACCGCGCGGGGCAGTGGTGTCAGGCCCCGCTCCAGGAGCTCTTCAACCCCGCACTCGGGCGGGAGAAGTCGCCGTTGCAGGAGCCCTGAGAAGCGGTCTCCCTCCAGGGAGCCGTGGGCTCCCACACAAATATCGTCCACAGACACACGTTGGAGCCTCCGATTCTCCGGTAGCAGCAGCAGCACAGCAGCAGCAGCAGCAACACACAGCAGCAGCAGCAGCAGCAGCAGCAGCGCTCCTCCACCGCTCCACCACACACTCCGGACTCGGCCAGCTCCGCGACGGCAACGGTGAGTCGACACCTGAGTCCCCGACTTCTTCCTGTTGGAGGTCACTCCTCGTTGCGGCCTCAACGACACCTGAGACCCGACGAGAAAACGTCGGGTCTCCAGTGCAGGGAGAGATTCAAAAATAGTTTCCCCCCCCCACACATTCCCACCCCACCCCCACACCCCCCCACACACACACACCCCAACATAAACACACAAACACTACATAACACACAGACAAAAACATAATAAAAACGCGGACAGGCTGCAGATTTTGCTGCTGGCCAGAGCCGCGCTGTGCCTACACATATTCAATTTCAATATCTACACAGCCAATCTTTACCAAGCACTTTAGCTGCTGTTGTCCCTTCAATACTCGCTTCTCTTTTCCTACATTTCATTTCACGTTTGGAATTCTAATGTTGGGTACATGTCTCTCACACTTACCCCAACTTCCACAATTTTTTTCAGAGCACGAATTCAACATTTTAACAGATAGGAAAGTACGCGTTTCTTGCATTAATAACATATACTGGAAGTGACGGATGTCTTCAGATGGTTTGAGCGGCTCCGTACGTCAAGTCCTATTACCTTGTGACCTAGCGTACAACCCCCTATTCACACACACTCACGCAAACACACATATATATTTTCACACACACATATATATTCACACACACACACAACATATATTCACACACACACACACACAACATATATATTCACACACACACACATATATATTCACACATACTTATTCACACACACACACACATATATTCACACACACATATATTCACACACATATTCACACATATATTCACACACACACACACAAATATATATATACGCACACATACATATATATTCACACACGCACATACATACACACACACACACACACATATATTCACACACACATATATATCACACACACACATATACACATACATATATATTCACACACACATACACACACACACACACACACACACACACACACACACACACACACACACACACACACACACACACACACACACACATATATTCACACACACATATTCACACACTTACGCACACACATTTACAATTGCAGATTTTGCTGAAACACAATTGCCACTGTGGATGTAACACTTACCAGTTCTGTAGAATTATTCAACACCTCGTGCACGTCTTCAGCGCCATCATGTCTCCGACTGGAAATGACGTCATCTCCGCCAGCTTACCGATCGCCGGAAATGACGTAATCGCCGCCATCTTCAAACCGCCAAAATCACAAAATGTCCGCCAATTTTAAATTTAAACACAGTCTGATCGAAATAAAAAAGGTTCTTTCGCGCATTACTCGCCTGAAAACGTTGCAACAAATGCATTTCAATTTACATCAATCACCATTTCAAACACAATAGACATCATGCTTTAGTTACCTGAAAACCGGTGCAACCATTTTAAAACACAAGAGAAACAAATTTGCAAAACGTTTTATAACAATAACAAATCCTTTTTATTTTCAATTCACAGTTCAAACACAATATAGACAAATATACAAATAGTTTTTATTTTCATTCACAGTTCAAACACAGTATAGATAGACAAATATACAAATCCAAATGCTTTTTATTTTCAATTCACAGTTCAAACACAATATAGATAGTAGACAAATATACAAACTCTTTCCAACAAAATGCCAAGAAACCTCAGAGCATGCTGAATAAAATACATATCAATTGGCTGAAAAAGCACTCACCTGGGAGCAGAGCTGCAGCTCAGAGAGCCGTGACCCTTTCACTTCGTGGCCGGCAAGAAAGTGAGTTGAAGTGGGACGCTTCCGTGTTTTATAGCCCCTCCCTCCCCTGCCGCCAGCGGGAGCAGCAGAGAGAATGGGGAATGATGTAAAAATATTAATATCTCGGTCATATTTCATCGAGCGGAAAAATCCTCGGCACACATGCGGCAGAGGGGGGCTCTGAGGGAGGTGGCCAAAAATGACGGCCGTAGGTGGCGGCGTTCTCTCGGAAATCGCAGCACAGATCGGGAAAAGCGGTCAAGAACTGAGTTTTAGTAATATATAGATAACGCACACATTTACATTTCTTCCGATTTTTATATCCAATGATGAACTTGATTTCAGACTAGACAAGGGGCAACATTAAATAAAAAAACATTGTAAACCTCCCCGCAACTTCACTTTGGCCTCGGCCGTGCTGCTCCAGGCCAGACTCCCCACACGGGGAACCTGGAGAAAGACAAGTCTGGTCACCTACATTGCCAATTGGAGCAACTTACAGCGGGAATAGTAGATGTGGACGCTGCCATGGACAAAGAGAAGATTCTTTAGATTCCAGAGCGGAGGCGGAAGCAAAGATCCAACTTTGGCCAGAAGCAAGATGGCGGAGGCAAGATGGCGGAGGCAAGATGGCAGAACAAGATGGCGGTACAAGATGGCGGAGGCAAAATGGCGGAGGCTGGTTGCTAAAATGGGTCCTATAATCGCCCATGAATCTGCCCATGACCATAATACGTGTTTTGCGTAAGAGTAGGCCATCTTGCTCCGCTATAAGATCTTTGGCCTCCATAGTGAGACGCGTCCACAGCAGCGGGTGTTCACTCTGATTCTAACTCAGGCACAGTGAACTTCACAATGTAAAGCCATCCCAGTCAAAACTGTCCCTGAGAGCTGCCTTATAACCATATAACCATATAACAATTACAGCACGGAAACAGGCCATCTCGACCCTTCTAGTCCGTGCCGAACACATAATCTCCCCTAGTCCCATATACCTGCGCTCAGACCATAACCCTCTATTCCCTTCCCATCCATATAACTATCCAATTTATTTTTAAATGATAAAAACGAACCTGCCTCCACCACCTTCACTGGAAGCTCATTCCACACAGCTACCACTCTCTGAGTAAAGAAGTTCCCCCTCATGTTACCACTAAACGTCAGTCCCTTAATTCTCAAGTCATGTCCCCTTGTTTGAATCTTCCCTACTCTCAGTGGGAAAAGCTTTTCCACGTCAACTCTGTCTATCCCTCTCATCATTTTAAAAACCTCCATCAAGTCCCCCCTTAACCTTCTGCGCTCCAAAGAATAAAGCCCTAACTTGTTCAACCTTTCTCTGTAACTTAGTTGCTGAAACCCAGGCAACATTCTAGTAAATCTCCTCTGTACTCTCTCTATTTTGTTGACATCCTTCCTATAATTAGGCGACCAAAATTGTACACCATACTCCAGAATTGGCCTCACCAATGCCTTGTACAATTTTAACATTACATCCCAACTTCTATACTCAATGCTCTGATTTATAAAGGCCAGCACACCAAAAGCTTTATTTGCCACCCTATCTACATGAGATTCCACTTTCAGGGAACTGTGCACAGTTATTCCCAGATCCCTCTGTTCACCTACATTCTTCAATTCCCTACCATTTACCATGTACGTCCTATTTTGATTTGTCCTGCCAAGATGTAGCACCTCACACTTATCAGCATTAAACTCCATCTGCCATCTTTCAGCCCACTCTTCCAACTGGCATAAAACTGGCCTTGCCCGAACACTGGGGCACCTCAGGGCAAGGTCCCACTGAAGGCAAGAACAACATTCTAGTCACTACAGAAATACGCCTGCGGGCCGGATGATTTCCAGTTACAGGCCGGATGCGGAACGTGGGCCATAGGTTGCTGACCCCTGCCTCAACGGTACATTCACACCGCCTTTAAGTAAAGCATCAGCCCACATCACACTGATACAGTCACTGCCTGCCTCAAATTAAATATATTTTTACACATCAATTATGAATAAAGATAAGAAAATGTTTCAAACACAAGTAATATTTTCTTATTCCAGTAGCAAACACATTAAGGATTAATTCACAAATAGAATAGTCAACAATTGATGCACAGTTTATACAATACATAGATACATAGAAAATAGGTGCAGGAGTAGGCCATTCGGCCCTTCGAGCCTACACCATCATTCAATATGATCATGGCTGATCATCCAACTCACTATCCCGTACCTGCCTTCTCTCCATACCCCCTTATCTCCTCTAGCCACAAGCGCCACATCTAACTCCCTCATAAATATAGCCAATGAACTGGCCTCAACTACCCTCTGTGGCAGAGAGTTCCAGAGATTCACCACTCTCTGTGTGAAAAATGTTTTTTCTCATCTCGGTCTTAAAGGATTTCCCCCTTATCCTTAAGCTGTGACTCCTTGTCCTGGACTTCACCAACATCGGGAACAATCTTCCTGCATCTAGCCTGTCCAACCCCTTAAGAATTTTGTAAGTTTCTATAAGATCCCCCCTCAATCTCCTAAATTCTAGCGAGTATAGGCCGAGTCTATCCAGTCTTTCTTCATATGAAAGTCCTGACATCCCAGGAATCAGTCTTGTGAACCTTCTCTGTACTCCCTCTATGGCAATAATGTCCTTCCTCAGATTTGGAGACCAAAACTGTACGCAATACTCCAGGTGTGGTCTCATCAAGACCCTGTACAACTGCAGTAGAACCTCCCTGTTCCTATACTCAAATCCTTTTGCTATGAAAGCTAACATACCATTCGCTTTCTTCACTGCCTGCTGCACCTGCATGCCTAATTTCAATGACTGCTGTACCATGACAACCAGGTCTCATTGCAGCTCCCCTTTTCCTAATCGGCCACCATTTAGATAATAGTTTGCTTTCCTGTTTTTGCCACCAAAGTGGATAACCTCACATTTATCCACAATGCTGAGTTTCCTTTTTTCCCCGAATGACCTTTGACAAATCCCACGATTCCTTGTGTTTTTCGAATACCGTTCTTGCTTATTAGGGATTATCGGTGCCCGCGGAGAGAAATGGCGGTCTCACTGATTGTGAACATCTCACGGCTTCTCCCGATCCCTATAAACATCGGGCTGTGCTTTTTCCGGGGAATGCATCCTTACTGCTCAGAGATTTGCAGATCAGCGGGATTTATGAATTATCCATCGGCCACTCAACTGGAACATAGGAGGGCAGCTTCACATTGATCATCCGAGCCCCACCACCGAGAGAACCAGCACCATAGTTAGAACCATCTCAGGGCATAATACAGGTTGGTACGTTCTCAGAGTGTTACAGTAAGTGTTGTTATTCAGTCCTTACAAACTTTCCACATTAGAAATAGAAGCCTCTTGTGCCTGGTTCACTTTTGAATAATAACGCCCGGGTTTTTTCTCAGCCTCACGTTCCCACGCAAACCTCACATCCCCCCCCATTCTCAATATCCCCAAATCTGTCCATCTCTTGAATATAGTACTGGGTGACTAAATGCCCATAGCCCACCGATTCACAGGGAATATTCATAGACCATAGAAGTGATATTTATATATCATTTCTTTCTCGACTATTTTACAAATATTTCCGCATCGCACATTTGCTAAGTTTCAGAAACACAACAAAAGCTTTTCACTGTACCTGGGTACATGTGACAATAAACTAAACTAAACCCCTTTTGGCCACTTTCACCCAATCTGCATTCATCAATGGTTCAGCGTGTTCTTTCCACATTTAGTTTTAACCATATAACCATATAACAATTACAGCACGGAAACAGGCCATCTCGGCCCTACAATTCCGTGCCGAACAAATTTTTTTATTTATTTTTTATTTATTTTTTTGGTTTTTTTTGGTTTTCCCCCTTAGTCCCACCTGCCTGCACTCATACCATAACCCTCCATTCCTTTCTCATCCATATGCCTATCCAATTTATTTTTAAATGATACCAATGAACCTGCCTCCACCACTTCCACTGGAAGCTCATTCCACACCGCTACCACTCTCTGAGTAAAGAAGTTCCCCCTCATATTACCCCTAAACTTCTGTCCCTTAATTCTGAAGTCATGTCCTCTTGTTTGAATCTTCCCTATTCTCAAAGGGAAAAGCTTGTCCACATCAACTCTGTCTATCCCTCTCATCATTTTAAAGACCTCTATCAGGTCCCCCCTTAACCTTCTGCGCTCCAGAGAATAAAGACCTAACTTATTCAACCTATCTCTGTAACTTAGTTGTTGAAACCCAGGCAACATTCTAGTAAATCTAAGTTTTAGTTTAGAGATTCAGCGTGGAAACAGGCCCTTTGGTCTACTGAGTCCGCGCCGACCAGCGATCCCTGCTCATTAACCCTATCCTACCCACAAGGGACAATTTGCAATTTTACCTAAACCAATTAACCTGTAAACATGCACATAGTATAGGATAGTGTTAATGTACGGAGATCGCTGGTCGGCACGGACTCGCTGGGACAGTTTCCACGCTGTATCTCTAAACTAAACTAAACTAATACATCAGGCAGCTGTTTCCTCTATGTACCTGCCATCCCTTTAGTAATGTTGCTGTTAAGTTTCCAGGATAGAGAAGGGCATTATTGCCATAGAGGGAGTGCAGAGAAGGTTCACCAGACTGATTCCTGGGATGTCAGGACTGTCTTATGAAGAAAGACTGGATAGACTTGGTTTATACTCTCTAGAATTTAGAAGATTGAGAGGGGATCTTATAGAAACTTACAAAATTCTTAAGGGGTTGGACAGGCTAGATGCAGGAAGATTGTTCCCGATGTTGGGGAAGTCCAGGACAAGGGGTCACAGCTTAAGGATAAGGGGGAAATCCTTTAAAACCGAGATGAGAAGAACTTTTTTCACACAGAGAGTGGTGAATCTCTGGAACTCTCTGCCACAGAGGGTAGTTGAGGCCAGTTCATTGGCTATATTTAAGAGGGAGTTAGATGTGGCCCTTGTGGCTAAGGGGATCAGGGGGTATGGAGAGAAGGCAGGTACGGGATACTGAGTTGGATGATCAGCCATGATCACATTGAATGGCGGTGCAGGCTCGAAGGGCCGAATGGCCTACTCCTGCACCTAATTTCTATGTGTTTCTATGTTTCTATGAGAGGTTCTACACTGCGGAGCCATAACCATGTCACACCCCAATCTTTATGTCCCATAACTGTTCTGATCAACCTCCTTCGTACCTTCTCCCGACCCTGCCAACATCCGCTGATTTGGGGCAGTTTCTTGCTCCGAGGCCTCCACCTACCTGCCCCAACATTTTCCCACTCAAACAGTCTTAGAGTCCTAGAGACACACAGCACGCAAACAGGCCCTTCGATCCAACTTGACCATGCCCACCAAGATACCCAATCTACACTAGTCCCATCTGGCCGTGTTTGACCCACATCCCTCTAAACCTTTCCTATCCACTCATCTGCACAATCTGCTCATCTGCATTTAGAGCAGGCATTTAACTCACGAACCCAGACCTCTTTGGGATGTGGGATGAGACTAGAGCTTCCGGAACAGAATTCATAGCGCAGGGCTGCCAACATTGGGTGAGAGTTGAGAGTGAGAAATTGAGAGGGAGCGAGGGGGAGGGTGTGGGACGGGGGGTTCCCCCTCCCATAGTAGGCTCTGGAGGCGGCACTCACCCAGTCCGCTCCTGGCTCCGGGCCGGGGTTAAAACTCCATGGGGTGTGGACAGAGCGGTCGACGGACATAGAGCAGCCGGAGGTGAGGGTGGGAGGTGTGTGCCGTGCCTCAGGGAGGAAGGGGGAGGGAAGTTGGTGCTGGTAGTTTGATAGCCCTGATTAAACCAATCCCCTCTAATGCTTGAATCACAGATCCTAGGAAAAATACTATGCATTCACCTGATATTCCCCTCATGGTTTTTACTCACCTCTAAAACAATTTTTGCTTCATTTTGAACTTTCAGCACCCGCAGATATTTGAGCGTGAGAAGTTTTGTGATCAGCGTGAGAGCGTGAGAATTTTGTGAAATGCGTGAATCTCACGCTCAATGCGTGAGAGTTGGCAGTCCTGCTAATAATGCAAACATTTTATGCAAGTTCCAATTGTTTGGACAAAAATCACTTATTACTGCTTTATAACAGTTAAGTTACTTTAAGACCATTTCAGAAATGATGGCACTCAACAAACAACTAAAAACAGTTTTTACCCCACTGCTATAAAAGCACTAAATGTAGCCGCCAAGGAACGCAAGGGCGATACATACTGTGGTACACTGTGAAATCGACAGAGGATTGGGTGTTTATGCGTGCTATTTTCATGATATTTATTTTAGTTGTTTATCTTTTAATACTTTATCTTGTATGTATCGTTAGCTTTTAGAAATGTTTGAATGATGCACTGACTGGCTGACATTTTTAAATTTTGTTGTACATGGTTCATGTTACAATGACAATAAAGAAACTATTCTATTCTAACTAACAAATTAAAGCAAACTAAAAATAAATAACATGTTCCCCTTGCTGACTCGACCTCATAAGTACTTTACCGCTGTTAACAGAGCAAAGGGATATTAATCTCAGGAATCAAAATGGGGAAAGTGGGAGCAATTTTGCTTAAATGGTCATTCTAAGCCCATTCAGATCTTCATAGTCAGAGGTATACAACATGTACGTGGCTGGCCCAATTTGTCCATAATGATCAAGTTGGCATTCTGCTTGCCCAGGGACTGGCTGCCGTTCCCAGATCAGCTCGCGTCCCAGGGACTGGCTGCCGTTCCCAGATCAGCTTGCATCCCAGGGACTGGCTCGCCTGCCCCGACCCTGCGAAAACGAATTGAAAAAAAAACGTGGTTTTTCGGATTACGGGCCGGATTCAGCCCGTGTGCCGTAGGTTGCCGAACCCTGTCCTAGATGTTTGGCATCATTGTGGTCCTCCCCATGTTTTACAACCGATTCACCTGGTTAGTTTTATCTCCGGCTGCTTCATGTTGTCGGCGGCTGCACATCCAACCAAGAAAGAAGAGAAGAGAAGAGATGCGACGTCACTCACAGCCGCCAACTGACGCGCTTCCCCAGACCGCACAGATCGTTGTGATATGGCGCAAAGAGACAAACTGTGCAGGGACTGAAGACAGCGTGAGAATTCAGTCATCAGCGTGAGAATTGGCTGAAATGCGTGACTCTCACGCTCAAAGTGTGAGAGTTGGCAGCCCTGTCTAAGGCCAGGATGTGACAACGGATGCACAGGGAGAAACATACACAAAGGAAGACACACACACACACACACACACAGGGAGACAGACACACACACACAGGGAGACAGACACACACACACAGGGAGACAGACACACACACACACAGGGAGACAGACACACCCACACACAGGGAGACAGACACACACACACACACACACACACACACACACAGGGAGATAGACACACACACACACACAGGGAGACAGACAGACACACACACACACACACAGGGAGACAGACAGACACACACACACAGGGAGACAGACAGACACACACACAGGGAGACTCGCACACACAGGGATACACACACAGGGAGACACAGACACACACACACACACACACACACACACACACACACACACACACACACACACACACACACACACACACACACACACACACACAGACACAGCCACACACACACACACACACACACACACACACACACACACACACACACACACACACACACACACACACACACACACACACACACACACACACCCACCCACACACACACACACACACACACACACACACACACACACACACACACACACACACACACACACACACACACACACACACACACACACACACACACACACACACACACACACACACACACACACACACACACACACACACACACAGACACACACAGACACACACACACACACACACACACACACACACAGGGATACACACACACACACACACAGGGAGACACAGACACACGCACACAGGGAGACACACAGAGACATGCACACACACACAGGGAGATAGACACAGGGAGGCACACACACACACACAGGGAGATACACACAGGGAGGCACACACACACACACAAGGAGACACCCACACAGGGAAACAGACACACACACACACCTTTCCTTCCCCCCCTCCATCCTCCCCTTCCCTTCCTCTTTCGTCCCCATCCTCCCTCCGTCTTTCCTCACCCCATCCCTCCGTCTTTCCTCAAACCCCTCTCTTTCCTCCCCCTCCCTCTTTTTCCTCACGCTTCCTCTTACGCCCCTTTCCCCTTCCTTTCCTTCAATCCCTCACTACATTCCCTCCCCCTGTCTCTCTTTGTCTCCATCCCTCCCTTTTTTCCTTTCTCTCTCTCTCTCTCTTTCTCCCCGCCCCCTCTTTCCCGGGCCGCCCAATGGGGAGTGTGGCGGGCACGGTGTAGCGTGGATTGGCGGTGCTGGCTCTGCCGTGTGAGTTGAAGGGCAGGAGGGAGGGAGGGAGGGAGGGAGGGAGGTTGCCGTGGCAGCCAGAAGCGCAGCGCTCGCCGACGGCGCACAAAAGCGCTGACACCCGCTGCCCGGGACCGACGCGCTTCCCCAATCCGTGCAGATCGCTATCATGTCAACAAAATAGAGAGAGTACAGAGATTTACTAGAATGTTGCCTGGGTTTCAGCAACTAAGTTACAGAGATAGGTTGAATAAGTTAGGGCTTTATTCTTTGGAGCGCAGAAGGTTAAGGGGGGACTTGATAGAGGTTTTTAAAATGATGAGAGGGATAGACAGAGTTGACGTGGAAAAGCTTTTCCCACTGAGAGTAGGGAAGATTCAAACAAGGGGACATGACATGAGAATTAAGGGACTGAAGTTTAGGGGTAACATGAGGGGGAACTTCTTTACTCAGAGAGTGGTAGCTGTGTGGAATGAGCTTCCAGTGAAGGTGGTGGAGGCAGGTTCGTTTTTATCATTTAAAAATAAATTGGATAGTTATATGGATGGGAAGGGAATGGAGGGTTATGGTCTGAGCGCAGGTATATGGGACTAGGGGAGATTATGTGTTCGGCACGGACTAGAAGGGTCGAGATGGCCTGTTTCCGTGCTGTAATTGTTATATGGTTATATGGTTATATGTGGCGCAAAGAGACAAACTGTGCAGCAAAGATCCTATAGCTCCACTATAGGATCTTTGCTGTGCAGGGACTGCAGCCCGTCAGCGTGAGAATTCTGTCTTCAGCGTGAGAATTGGCTGAAATGCGTGAGTGTCACGCTCAAAGCGTGAGAATTGGCAGCCCTGTAGCGAGAGGATTTGAGTTTAGAGAACATTCCGGATCAGCAGACACAGAATAGTGTAAGGCCTGGATAGAATGGATGCGGAGAGGATGTTGAGATTGTAGGATTTGAGTGTAGGAGCAAGGAGGTCCTACTGCAGTTGCACAGGGCCCTGGTGGGACCACACCTGGAGTATTGTGTGTAGTTTTCGTCTCCTAATTTGAGGAAGGACATTCTTGCTATTGAGGGAGTGTAGCGAAGGTTCACCAGGTTAATTCCCGGGATGGTGGGACTGTCATATGTTGATAGAATAGGTCGACTGGGCTTGTATTCACTGGAATTTAGGATGAGAGGGCATCTTATAGAAACATATAAAACTATTAAGGGATTTGACAGGCTAGAGGCTGGAAAATGCTCCTGATGTTGGGGGAGACCAGAACCAGGGGTCACACAGTTTAAGAATAAGGGGACGGCCATTTAGGACTGAGATGAGGAAAAAAGATCTTCACCCAGAGAGTTGTGAATCTGTGGAATTCTCTGCCACAGAAGGCAGTGGAGGCCAATTCACTGGATGCTTTCAAGAGAGAGTTAGATTTAGCTCTTGGGCCTAACTGAATCAATGGATATGGGGAACTGATTGTGGATGATCAGCCATCGACTTTTAATATGATATTTTTAAGAAGGAACTGCAGATGCTGGAAAATCGAAGGTACACAAAAAGCTGGAGAAACTCAGCGGGTGCAGCAGCATCTATGGAGCAAAGGAAATAGAATGCGGGCAATGTTTCGGGCCGAAACCACCACCCCTCATCAGTCTGAAGAAGGGTTTCGGCCCGAAACGTTGCCTATTTCCTTCGCTCCATAAATGCTGCTGCACCCGCTGAGTTTCTCAAACTTTTAATACTCTACTGGAAGAGAGAAGGTGGGAGACAGTGAGAAAGGGAGGGAAGCATGGAATGCCAACGTCCCCGGGTGATGTACCTCTTGTAAACAGGTTCATCCGCTTAGAAGCTGTTGGGACAGAAGACGTGAGCGGCGGACTGGCCTGTGATGCGAATAGGGCTGTTGAGCCAAAACCAAAAAGGCCTAAGGCATGCAAGGCCATTGTAGTGGGAGACTCCATCGTGAGAGGTACGGACAGGGGTTTCTGCGGCAACAGACGGGATGCGAGGATGGTGTGCTGCCTTCCCGGTGCCAGGATCCAGGATGTCACGGACAGAGTGCAGAAAATCCTCAAGGGCGAAGGTGAACATCCGGAAGTGGTAGTGCATGTCGGCACAAACGATGTCGGAAAAAAGGGGATGAATATTCTGCAGCGTGACTTTAGAGAGCTCGGAAAAATGTTGAAAAGCAGGACCTCCACGATTGTTATCTCCGGTTTGCTTCCAGTTCCCCGTCCTAGCGAGAGCAGGAACAGGGAGATACGGGACCTGAACGTGTGGCTGAGGTACTGGTGCACGGGGCAGGGATTTAGATTCTTAGATCACTGGGATCTGTTTTGGGGTAAGGGGGAACTGTACAAAAGGGACGGATTGCATCTTAACAGGTGTGGGACCAGCATTCTGGCAGGCAGGTTTGCCACTGCTACACGGGTGGCTTTAAACTGAATAAGGGGGGTGGGGTGTTGAATGAGATAGTGGAGGATGGAGTTAAAGGGAAAGGGTTTCTTAAATGTGTGAGCGTAGAGACCGAGGGGTGTAAAATGAGGATAGAAGAAATAGGTAGCAAGGTGAAAAGTAAAGATGGCAGGCAGACAAAACCAGGGCAAAAATCAAAAAGGGCCACTTTTCAACATAATTGTATAAGGGGTAAGAGTGTTGTAAAAACAAGCCTGAAGGCTTTGTGTCTCAATGCAAGGAGCATTCGTAATAAGGTGGATGAGTTGAATGTGCAGATAGCTATTAATGACTATGATATAGTTGGGATCACGGAGACATGGCTCCAGGGTGACCAAGGCTGGGAGCTGAACATCCAGGGATATTCAATATTCAGGAGGGATAGACAGAAAGGAATAGGAGGTGGGGTAGCGTTACTGATTAGAGAGGGGATTAATGCAATGGAAAGGAAGGACATTAGTTTGGAGGATGTGGAATCGGTATGGGTAGAGCTGCGAAGCACTAAGGGGCAGAAAACGCTGGTGGGTGTTGTGTACAGGCCACCTAACGGTAGTAGTGAAGTTGGAGATGGTATCAAACAGGAAATTAGAAATGCGTGCGACAAAGGTAAAAGAGTTATAATGGGTGACTTCAATCTACATATAGATTGGGTGAATCAAATTGGCAGGGGTGCTGAGGAAGAGGATTTCTTGGAATGTATGCGGGATAGTTATCTAAATCAACATGTAGAGGAACCAATGAGAGAGCAGGCTATTTTAGACTGGGTATTGAGTAATGAGGAAGGGTTAGTTAGCAATCTTGTTGTACGTGCCCCCTTGGGCAAGAGTGACCATAATATGGTTGAGTTCTTCATTAGGATGGAGAGTGACATTGTTAATTCAGAAACAATGGTTCTGAACTTAAAGAAAGGTAACTTTGAGGGTATGAGACGTGAATTGGCCAAGATTGACTGGCAATTAATTCTAAAAGGGTTGACGGTGGATATGCAATGGAAGACATTTAAAGGCTGCATGGATGAATTACAAAAATTGTTCATACCAGTTTGGCAAAAGAATAAATCAGGGAAGGTGGTACATCCATGGATAACAAGGGAAATCAGGGATAGTATCAAAGCGAAGGATGATGTGTACAAATTAGCCAGAAAAAGCAGCATACCGGAGGACTGGGAGAAATTCAAAGACCAGCAGAGGAGGACAAAGGGCTTAATTAGTAACGGGAAAATAGATTATGAAAGAAAACTGGCAGGGAACATAAAAAACTGACTGCAAAAGTTTTTATAGATATGTGAAAAGAAAGAGATTAGTTAAAACAAATGTAGGTCCCTTGCAGTCAGAAACAGGTGAGTTGATCATGGGGAACAAGGATATGGCGGACCAATTGAATAACTACTTTGGTTCCGTCTTCACTAAGGAAGACATAAATAATTTGCCGGAAATAGCAGGGGACCGCGGGTCAAAGGAGTTGGAGGAATTGAGTGAAATCCAGTTTAGCCGGGAAGTGGTGTTGGGTAAATTGAATGGATTAAAGACCGATAAATCCCCAGGGCCAGATAGGCTGCATCCCAGAGTACTTAAGGAAGTAGCTCCAGAAATAGTGGATGCATTAGTAATAATCTTGCAAAACTCTTTAGATTCTGGAGTAGTTCCTGAAGATTGGCGGGTAGCAAACGTAACCCCACTTTTTAAGAAGGGAGGGAGAGAGAAAATGGGGAATTACAGACCAGTTAGTCTAACATCGGTAGTGGGGAAACTGCTAGAGTCAGTTATTAAAGATGGGATAGCAGCACATTTGGAAAGTGGTGAAATCATTGGACAAAGTCAGCATGGATTTACGAAAGGTAAATCATGTCTGACGAATCTTATAGAATTTTTCGAGGATGTAACTAGTAGCGTGGATAGGGGAGAACCAGTGGATGTGGTGTATCTGGACTTCCAGAAGGCTTTCGACAAGGTCCCACATAAGTGATTAGTATACAAACTTAAAGCACAAGGCATTGGGGGTTCAGTATTAATGTTGGTAGAGAACTGGCTGGCAAACAGGAAGCAAAGAGTAGGAGTAAACGGGTCCTTTTCACAATGGCAGGCAGTGACTAGTGGGGTACCGCAAGGCTCAGTGCTGGGACCCCAGCTATTTACAATATATATTAATGATCTGGATGAGGGAATTGAAGGTATTATCTCCAAGTTTGCGGATGACACTAAGCTGGGGGGCAGTGTTAGCTGTGAGGAGGATGCTAGGAGACTGCAAGGTGACTTGGATAGGCTGGGTGAGTGGGCAAATGTTTGGCAGATGCAGTATAATGTGGATAAATGTGAGGTTATCCATTTTGGTGGCAAAAACGGGAAAGCAGACTATTATCTAAATGGTGGCCGATTGGGAAAGGGGGAGATGCAGCGAGACCTGGGTGTCATGGTACACCAATCATTGAAGGTAGGCATGCAGGTGCAGCAGGCAGTAAAGAAAGCGAATGGTATGTTAGCTTTCATTGCAAAAGGATTTGAGAATAGGAGCAGGGAGGTTCTACTGCAGTTGTACAGGGTCTTGGTGAGACCACACCTGGAGTATTGCGTACAGTTTTGGTCTCCAAATCTGAGGAAGGACATTATTGCCATAGAGGGAGTGCAGAGACGGTTCACCAGACTGATTCCTGGGATGTCAGGACTGTCTTACGAAGAAAGACTGGATAGACTTGGTTTATACTCTCTAGAATTTAGGAGATTGAGAGGGGATCTTATAGAAACTTACAAAATTCTTAAGGCGTTGGACAGGCTAGATGCAGGAAGATTGTTCCCGATGTTAGGGAAGTCCAGGACAAGGGGTCACAGCTTAAGGATAAGGGGGAAATCCTTTAAAACCGAGATGAGAAGAACTTTTTTTCACACAGAGAGTGGTGAATCTCTGGAACTCTCTGCCACAGAGGGTAGTTGAGGCCACAGTTCATTGGCTATATTTAAGAGGGAGTTAGATGTGGCCCTTGCGGCTAAAGGGGATCAGGGGGTATGGAGAGAAGGCAGGTACGGGATACTGAGTTGGATGATCAGCCATTATCATATTGAATGGCGGTGCAGGCTCGAAGGGCCGAATGGCCTACTCCTGCACCTAATTTATATGTTTCTATGTTTCTATGATGTCGATGGTCCTCCCAGCTGGTCCACCGGCCATGTGGAGGCGCTGTCCCTGGTCCTCCCAGCTGGTCCTCCAGGCATGTGGGGGCGCTGTCCCTGGTCCTCCCAGATGGTCCTCTCTAACTTGTCCTCCAGCCATGTGGGGGCGTTGTCCCTGGCCTTCCCAGCTGGTCCTCCAGTCATGTGGGGGCGCTGTCCGTGGTCCTCCCAGATGGTCATCCAGCCGTGTGGGCGCGCTGTCCCTGGTCCTCATGCCGCGTGGGGGCGCTGTCCCTGGTCCTCCCAGCTGGTCCTCCAGCCGTGTGGGGGCGCGGTCCCTGGTCCTCCAGCCATGTGGGGACGTTGTCACTGGTCCTCCCAGCTGGTCCTCCAGCCGTGAGGGGGCGCGGTCCCTGATCCTCCAGCCGTGTGGGGGCGTTGTCCCTGGTCCTCCCAGATGGTCCTCCAGCCATGTGGGGGCGTTGTCACTGGTCCTCCTAGCTGGTCCTCCAGCCATGTGGGGCGCTGTCCCTGGTCCTCACAGCTGGTCCTCCAGCCGTGTGGGGCGCTGTACTGGTCCTCCAGCCGTGTGGGGGCGCAGTCACTGGTCCTCCCACGTGGTCCTCCAGCCATGTGGGGGCGCTGTCCCTGGTCCTCCCAACTGGTCCTCCAGCTATGTGGGGGCACTGTCCCTGGTCCTCCATGCATGTGGGGGCGCTGTATCTGGTCCTCTAGCCATGTGGGGGCGCGGTCCCTGAACCTCCCAGCTGGTCCTCCAGTCATGTGGGGGCGCTGTCTGTGGTCCTCCCAGCTGGTCCTCTCTAACTTGTCCTCCAGCCATGTGGGGGCGCTGTCCCTGGTCCTCCCAGCTGGTCCTCCAGCCATGTGGGGGCGCTGTCCCTGGTCCTCAAGTCAAGTCAAGTCAAGTTTATTTGTCACATACACATACGAGATGTGCAGTGAAATGAAAGTGGCAATGCTCGCGGACTTTTGTGCAAAAGACAAACAACAAAACAACCAAACAAATTATAAACACAATCATAACACACATATTCTTTTACATAATAAATAATAGAAGGAAAAACGTTCTGTAGAGTTAGTCCCTGGTGAGATAGGCGTTTACAGTCCGAATTGCCTCTGGGAAGAAACTCCTTCTCAACCTCTCCGTTCTCACCGCATGGCAACGGAGGCGTTTGCCCGACCGTAGCAGCTGGAACAGTCCGTTGCAGGGGTGGAAGGGGTCTCCCATGATTTTGTTTGCTCTGGAGTTGCACCTCCTGTTGTATAGTTCCTGCAGGGGGGTGAGTGAAGTTCCCATAGTGCGTTCGGCCGAACGCACTACTCTCTGCAGAGCCTTCTTGTCCTTGGCAGAGCAATTCCCAAACCAGATGGTAATGTTCCCGGACAAGATGCTTTCCACCGCCGCTGCGTAGAAACACTGGAGGATCCTTGGAGACACTCTGAATTTCCTCACTTGCCTGAGGTGGTAAAGGCGCTGCCTTGCCTTACTCACCAGTGCTGAGGTGTGTGATGCCCATGTCATATCCTCAGAGATGTGGCTCCCAGATATTTAAAACAGTTCACCCTATCCACAGGATCCCCATTTATCCTCAATGGAGTGTACGTCCTCGGATGATGTGCCCTCCTAAAGTCCATGATCAGCTCGTTCGTTTTTTGGTGTTCAAGAGGAGGCTGTTATTCTGGCACCAGAGTGCTAGATCAGCCACCCCCTCCCGTAGGCCTTCTCATCGTTGTCTGAGATCAGGCCCACCACCACAGTGTCATCAGCAAACTTAATTATTGAATTGGAGCTGAACCTAGCCACACAGTCATGTGTGTACAGGGAGTACAATAGGGGGCTGAGGACGCAACCCTGGGGCGATCCTGTGCTCAGGGTGAGGGACTCCGATGTATTCCCTCCCATCTTGACTACCTGGGGCCTGGCGGTGAGAAAGTCCAGGACCCAGGCACACAGGGAGGTGTTGAGCCCCAATTCCCGTAGCTTCCCGGCCAGTCTGGTGGGGACTATCGTGTTGAAGGCTGAACTGAAGTCTATGAACAGCATCCTCACGTAGCCCCCCTTCTGGCTGTCCAGATGGGAGAGAGCGGTGTGCAAGACCTGGGAGACCGCATCGTCCGTGGACCTGTTCGGACGGTATGCGAACTGCAACGGGTCCATGTTCCGAGGGAGGAAGGCGGAGATGTGTTTCTTCACCAGCCTCTCAAAGCATTTCATGACTGCCGAGGTAAGGGCCACCGGACGGTAGTCATTCAAGCAGGCTGGGGGGGCATTTTTTGGTACCGGTTCAATGATGGATTTTTTGAAGCAGACAGGGACCACGGACTTGTCCAGGGAGAGGTTGAATAATGTAGTGAGCACTGGAGCTAGCTGCGTAGCACAGGCCTTGAGTACTCGTCCCGAGATGCCATCGGGGCCTGCAGCATTTCTCGTGTTCACCCATGTCAGGGCCCTCCTCACGTCGTGCTCGGACAGCGAGAATGTGTGCACATTCCTCCCTTCAGCTTCGGTAGCCAGCCCACTGGCGGTATTGTCGATAGTCGGCAGAACTGGAGTGGTGTTGCCCCTCTCGAAACGAGCGCAAAAGGAGTTCAGGTCGTCAGCTAGGGAGGTGCCGGCACATGCGGATGAGGGAGGGGTGCTTCGGTAGTTGGTTACAATCCGTAACCCCTGCCACAGGCTTCTGGTGTCCTGCTGCTCCATCTGTAACTCCATCTTGTCCCTGTACCTTCTCTTTGCGTCCTTCACCGCCCTTCGCAGTCGGTAGGACTCTGCCTTGTAGACGTCCATGTTTCCTGATGCCAGGCCCGAGTTGTAGGCAGCGATGCGAGCATTCAGGGCCATACGAACAGACCTGTCTACCCATGGTTTTTGGTTCGGAAAGGTGCTTATCCTTACCGTGGGGACGATGTTGTCGGTTACTGTTGCGATGAAGTCCGTGACTGCTTCCGCAAAACTCACTGACGTCACTGGAACTTGCTTCGAACATATTCCAGTCGACATCACTCAGTGCATCTTGCAGCATGGCCTCTGACTGGTCGGACCACCGCTTTACGTCCCTCGTCTCTACTGCTTCCCGAACTATCCTCTGTTTATACTCCGGCAACAGGAAAATGGCAGCGTGGTCAGATTTTCCTAGGGGAGGGAGTGAAACGGCCTTGTAGCCTTTCCTGAACGGTGTGTAGCAGTGGTCCAAAGTCTCTCCCCCCTGGTGGCACACGTGATGTGTTGGTAGAAGTTCGGCATGACCTTCTTGAGATTTGATTGATTAAAATCTCCAGCCACCACCATAGCCGCATCCGGGTACTTGTTTTGATGTCGACATAGCACATCGTGTAGGGCCGATAGTGCCACGTCGGTGTCCGCCTGCGGTGGAATGTAAACGGCTGTGACGATCACTGAGCCGAACTCCCGGGGAAGGTAGAATGGGCAGCATGAGATTGTCAGGTGCTCCAGGTCCGGCGAGCAGGAACGGGAAAGCATCTTGATATTTCCAGGGTTGCACCAGTTGTTATTGGTCATGAAGCAGACTCCTCCACCCTTGGATTTCCCAGATGCTTCTGTTCTGTCAGCACCGTGGACAGTGAAGGACTCGGTTGGGCAGATTACCTGATCCGGAATCAGTGAGGTCAGCCATGTTTCAGTCAGGCAGAGGATGTTGCAGTTCCTTATGTCCCGCTGGAATCTGATCCTCGCCCTGAGGTCATCCAGCTTGTTTTCCAGGGACTGGACATTCGCCAGAAGAATGCTGGGCAGAGGGGGACGAAAGGCTTGGGCTTTCAGCCTATTCCGAATCCCCCCCCCCGCTTCCCTCGATGCTTTCTCCGGGTTTTCCTTGCAGCCGAGCTCCCTTTGTTGTTGCAGCAGCTTCTGTTGATCTCTGCTGGCCATGCTGGATCAGTAAGTAAAGAGTTTAAAAAGTCTCCGTTTGCCCTGGAGTTTAGATTTAAGAGGGTTTCCCTGTCATACTTTGTTAGTACTAGGGAGTTAGAACTTAGAAATAAGTTAAAAAGGAACATAAAAGTTAAAAACACACACAATTTTCGCGGAGCTACCGAACGGTGACTGGACAGGGCCGCGCCTTTTTTTTTTTTTTTTCCCAGCTGGTCCTCCAGCCATGTGGGGGCGCGGTCCCTGGTCCTCCAGCTGTGTGGGGGCGTTGTCACTGGTCCTCCCAGCTGGTCCTCCAGCCGTGTGGGGGCGCTGTCCCTGGTCCTCATGCCGCGTGGGAGCGCTGTCCCTGGTCCTCCCAGCTGGTCCTCCAGCCATGTGGGGGCGCTGTCCCTGGTCCTCCCAGCTGGTCCTCCAGCCATGTGGGGGTGTTGTCCCTGGTCCTCCCAGCTGGTCCTCCAGCCATGTGGGGGGCGCGGTCCCTGGTCCTCCAGCCGTGTGGGGGCGTTGTCACTGGTCCTCCCAGCTGGTCCTCCAGCCGTGTGGGGGCGCGGTCCCTGGTCCTCCAGCCGTGTGGGGGGCGTTGTCACTGGTCCTCCCAGCTGGTCCTCCAGCCATGTGGGGCGCTGTGTCTGGTCCTCCAGCCATGTTGGGGCGCGGTCACTGGTCCTCCCACCTGGTCCTCCAGCCAGGGTTACACAAAAAAGCTGGAGAAACTCAGCGGTGCAGCAGCATCTATGGAGCGAAGGAAATAGGCAACGTTTCGGGCGAAACCCTTCTTCAGACTGGTCCTCCAGCCATGTGGGGGCGCTGTCCCTAGTCCTCCCAGCTGGTCCTCCAGCCATGTGGGGGCGCTGTCCCTAGTCCTCCCAGCTGGTCCTCCAGCCATGTGGGGGCGCTGTCCCTGGTCCCTGGTCCTCCCAGCTGGTCCTCCAGTCATGTGCGGGCGCTGTCTGTGGTCCTCCCAGCTGGTCCTCTCTAACTTGTCCTCCAGCCATGTGGTGGCGCTGTCCCTGGTCCTCCCAGCTGGTCCTCCCGCCCATGTGGGGGCGCTGTCCCTGGTCCTCCAGCCATGTGGGGGCGCTGTCCCTGGTCCTCCCAGCTGGTCCTCCCGCCATGTGGGGGCGCTGTCCCTCGCTATAAGATCTTGTCTGGGGTCGAGGACGGGGCCAATGGCGGCGGCTCCACAGCAACAGCAGCAGCTGCAGCAACAACAGGCGCCGCCGGGGCTGACGGTGGAGCAGGCGAAAGGTGGGACAGGGCGGGGATGGATGGGCCGGTCATTTTTATACATTTTGGTCTCCAAGTAGAAATTACAACAGTGTTTATACATAGTCCCCACATTTCAGGGCACCATAATGTTTGGGACACAGCAATGTCATGTTTAGTATTTTGTTGCATATCATTTGCATGCAATGACTGTTTGAAGTCTGCGATTCATGGACATCACCCGTTGCTGGGTGTCTTCTCTGGTGATGCTCTGCCAGGCCTGTATTGCAGCCATCTTTAGCTTATGCTTGTTTTGGGGGGCTAGTTCCCTTCAGTTTTCTCTTCAGTATATAAAAGACATGCTCAATAGGGTTCAGGTCGGGTGATTGACTTGGCCACTCAAGAAATTACCATTTTTTAGCTTTGAAAAACTCCTTTGTTGCTTTAGCAGTATGTTTGGGATCATTATCTTGCTGCAGAATGAACTGCCGGCCAATGCGTTTTGAGGCATTTGTTTGAACATGAGCAGATAGGATGTGTCTATACACTTAAGAATTCATTATGCTACTACCATCATCAGTTGTATCATCAATAAAGATAAGTGAGCCAGTACCTTCAGCAGCCATACATGCCCAGGCCATAACACCCCCACCACCGTGTTTCACAGATGAGGTGGTATGCTTTGGATCTTGGGCAGTTCCTTCTCTCCTCCATACTTTGCTCTTGCCATTACTCTGATATTAGTTAATCTTCATCTCATTTGTCCACAAGACCTTTTTCCAGAACTGTGGTTGCTCTTTTAAGTACTTCTTGTCAAACTGTAACCTGGCAATCCTATTTTTGCAGCTAACCAGTGGTTTGCATCTTGCAGTGTAGCCTCTGTATATTGAAACATAGAAAATAGGTGCAGGAGTAGGCCATTCGGCCCTTCGAGCCTGCACCGCCATTCAATATGATCATGGCTGATCATCCAACTCAGTATCCTGTACCTGCCTTCTCTCCATGCCCCCTGATCCCTTTAGCCACAAGGGCCACATCTAACTCCCTCTTAAATATAGCCAACGAACTGGCCTCAACTACCTTCTGTTCATCTACTGTAAGAACTATATCTGTTCATGAAGTCTTCTGCGGACAGTGGTCATTGACAAATCCACACCTGACTCCTGAAGAACGTTTCTGATCTGTCGGACAGGTGTTTGGGGATTTTTCTTTATTATAGAGAGAATTCTTCTGTCATCAGTTAACCATATAATAACCATATAACAATTACAGCACGGAAACAGGCCATCTCAACCCTTCTAGTCCGTGCCGAACACATAATCTCCCCTAGTCCCATATACCTGCGCTCAGACCATAACCCTCCATTCCCTTCCCATCCATATAACTATCCAATTTATTTTTAAATGATAAAAACGAACCTGCCTCCACCACCTTCACTGGAAGCTCATTCCACACAGCTACCACTCTCTGAGTAAAGAAGTTCCCCCTCATGTTACCCCTAAACTTCAGTCCCTTAATTCTCATGTCATGTCCCCTTGTTTGAATCTTCCCTACTCTCAGTGGGAAAAGCTTTTCCACGTCAACTCTGTCTATCCCTCTCATCATTTTAAAACCCTCTATCAAGTCCCCCCTTAACCTTCTGCGCTCCAAAGAATAAAGCCCTAACTTGTTCAACCTTTCTCTGTAACTTAGTTGCTGAAACCCAGGCAACATTCTAGTAAATCTCCTCTGTACTCTCTCTATTTTGTTGACATCCTTCCTATAATTAGGCGACCAAAATTGTACACCATACTCCAGAATTGGCCTCACCAGTGCCTTGTACAATTTTAACATTACATCCCAAGTTGTGGAGGTCTTCCTTGGCCTGCCAGTCCCTTTGTGATTAGTAAGCTCATTGGTGCTCCCTTTCTTCTTAATGATGTTCCAAACCATGGATTTTGGTAAGCCTAAGGTTTAGCTGACATTTCTAGCAGTTTTATTCTTGTTTCTCAGTCCCATAATGGTTTCTTTGACTTTCATTGGAACTACTTTGTTCCTCATGTTGATAAACAGCAATAACAGTTTCCAAAGGTGATGGAAAGACTGGAGGAAAGACTAGGTGCTGAGAGCTCTCTTATACCTGCATTAAGGAGGCAATCAAACACACCTGAGCAACTACAAACGCCTGTGAAGCCATGTGTCCCAAACATTATGGTGCCCTAAAATGCGGGGACTATGTATAAACACAGCTGTCATTTCTACATGGTGAAACCAAAATGTATAAAAATGCCCTTTATTAAAATCTGACAACATGCACATATGCACAAAAACCACATATGATTTTTTTCTATTACAAATCTCAAATTGTGGAGTATAGAGGCAAATAAATAAATGATGGGTCTTTGTCCCAAACATTATGGAGGGTACTGTATGTGTGTATATAGATGTGTGTGTGTGTATATGTGAAAAGGTGTGTATATATATATATGTGTGCATTTGTATGTTTGTGCGTATATATTTAAAGTTACAGAGATAGGTTGAATAAGTTAGGTCTTTTTTCTCTGGAGCGCAGAAGGTTAAGGGGGGACTTGATAGAGGTCTTTAAAATGATGAGAGGGATAGACAGAGTTTGATGTGGACAAGCTTTTCCCCTTTGAGAATAGGGAAGATTCAAACAAGAGGACATGACTTCAGAATTAAGGGACAGAAGTTTAGGGGTAACATGAGGGGGAACTTCTTTACTCAGAGAGTGGTAGCGGTGTGGAATGAGCTTCCAGTGGAAGTGGTGGAGGCAGGTTCATTGGTATCATTTAAAAATAAATTGGATAGGCATATGGATGAGAAGGGAATGGAGGGTTATGGTATGAGTGCAGGCAGGTGGGACTAAGGGGAAAAAAAGTTTGTTCGGCACGGACTTGTAGGGCCGAGATGGCCTGTTTCCGTGCTGTAATTGTTATATGGTTATATATGTGTGTATAGAAATATGTACATTATATGAGTATATATATATGTGAGTGTATACACGATGAGAAGAACTTTTTTCACACAGAGAGTGGTGAATCTCTGGAACTCTCTGCCACAGAGGGTAGTTGAGGCCACAGTTCATTGGCTATATTTAAGAGGGAGTTAGATGTGGCCCTTGTGGCTAAGGGGATCAGGGGGTATGGAGAGAAGGCAGGTACGGGATACTGAGTAGGATGATCAGCCATGATCATATTGAATGGCGGTGCAGGCTCGAAGGGCCGAATGGCCTACTCCTGCACCTAATTTCTATGTTTCTATGTTTCTATCAGTTTGTGAATGTGTTTGCGTGTGTGTGTGTGTGTATATATGTGTAGGAAGGAACTGCAGGTGCTGGTTTAAATCGAAGTTAGACACAAAATGCTGGAGTAACTCAGTGGGACACGCAACATCTCTGGAGTGAAGCAATGGGTGACGTTTCGGGTCGAGACCCACGCAGGTCACGGGGAGAACGTACAAACTCCGTACAGACAGCACCCGTAGTCGGGATCGAACCCGGGTCTCCAGCGCTGTGAGGCAGCAACTCTGTGCTTTGGGACAGCCCTAGTGTGTGTAGGATTGTCCCTAGTGTGTGTAGATAGTGTTAGTACGTGGGGGTCGCTGGTCGGAGCGGACTCGATGGGACTTTTTCTGCGCTGTATTGTATTGTATTGTATTGTATATCTTTATTGTCATTTCCTGAGTATTCGCATACCCAGAGGAAACAAAAAAACGTTGCTCAACCAGTGTCCATTCAGTGTGCATGAAAAATAAATAGAAATAAAAAAAATACATGTATCATGAACAAATTTAACACTCTACTAAACATTCAACAGCCGTTCCGACCGGCAGCGGCACAACAGTGGCTCTGCTGCAGTGTGGGGGTTTGTGCGCGATACTTGGCAGGGGGCAAAGTCCATTTAGCAGTCTTATAGCCTGTGGGAAGAAGCTGAGGAGCATCCTGCTGGTTTTGCAGCTAATGCTCCTGTACCTCTTCCCAGATGGCAGGATGGAGAAAATGTCATGCGATGGGTGGTAGGGGTCTTTGATGATGGAGATGGCTCTGCTGATACATCTCTTCCTGTATATGTCCAGCAGGAAGGGGAGTGGAGCACCAATAATCCTGCTGGCGGTCTTCACTATCCTGTCTAGTTGGTGCCGTTCGTACGCCTTGCAGCTCCCGAACCAGGAAGTGATGCCGTAGGTCAACGTGCTCTCGACAGTATCTGTATCTCGAAACGAAACGAAACGAAACAAAACTAAAAGCGCTCCTCACGTGTCCTTCATCTCATGCCTCTCTTCTCCCCCACGCAGTGGTTCTGGCGGAAGTGATCAAGGCGTTCGGGGTCCCGGAGAACGCGCTGAGGATGGAGGAGGCCCAAGACAATGCCTGCAACGACATGGGCAAGATGTTGCAGTTTGTCTTGCCCGTGGCAACACAGATCCAGCAAGAGGTCATCAAGTCATACGGGTTCACCAACGACGGGGAAGGTGGGTGTGCCCAGCTTCCGGGACATAGATACACACAGGTGCAGGAGCAGGCCATTCGGCCCTTCCAGCCAGTACCGCCATCCACAATCAGTACCACGCTCCTGCTTTCTCCCCATATCCCTTGATTCTGTTAACCCGACGAGCTATAACCATATAACCATATAACAATTACAGCACGGAAACAGGCCATCTCGGCCCTACAAGTCCGTGCCGAACAAAATTATTTTCCCCTTAGTCCCACCTGCCTGCACTCATACCATAACCCTCCATTCCACTCTCATCCATATGCCTATCCAATTTATTTTTAAATGATACCAATGAACCTGCCTCCACCACTTCCACTGGGAGCTCATTCCACACCGCTACCACTCTCTGAGTAAAGAAGTTCCCCCTCATATTACCCCTAAACTTCTGTCCCTTAATTCCCTTAATTCTGAAGTCATGTCCTCTTCTAGATCTGTGCTAGATCTAACTCTTGAAAACATCCAGTGAATTGGCCTCCACTGTCTCCTGTAGCAGAGAATTCCACAGATTCACAACTCTCTGAGTGAAAACGTATTTCCTCATCTCAGTCTCAAATGGTCTACCCCTTATTCTTAAACTGTGTGTGATCCCTGGTTCTGGACTCCCCCAACATTTTACCTGCATCTAGTCTCAAGATTCAAGATTCAATTTAATTGTCATTTGGACCCCTTGAGGTCCAAACGAAATGCCGTTTCTGCAGCCATACATTACAAACACATAGACCCAAGACACAACATAATTTACATAAACATCCATCACATCGCTGTGATGGAAGGCCAAAAAAACTTATCTCTCCACTGCACTCTCCCCCCCCCCCCCCCCCCCCGATGTCAGAGTCAAAGTCAAAGCCCCCGGCTGGCGATGGCGATTGTCCCGCGGCCATTAAAGCCACGCCGGTGGTGCGAGGTCGCACACCGAGTCTTGATGTTAGAGCCCCCGGCGTGCGCTCGCAGAGTCCCGCGGCCATTCCAAGCCGCGCGGGGCGGTGATGTAAGGCCCCGCTCCAGGAGCTCTTCGACCCCGCAACTCGGGCGGGAGAAGTCGCCGTTGCAGGAGCCCTGAAAAGCGGTCTCCCTCCAGGGACCCGCGGGCTCCCGGTGCCGCCGTCCGCCAGACCCGCAGTTGCAGCCTCCGAATCTCCGGAGGTCGGGCCGCAGCAGCAGCAGCAGCGCTCCACCACCGCTCCACCCGCTCCGGACTCGGCCAGCTCCGCGACGGTGAGGTGAGTCATCGGCACCAGAGCCCCCGGTCTTCCTGTTGGAGGCCACTCCTCGTTGCAGCCCCAACGACAACGGAGACCCGACAAAGAAAAGGTCGGGTCTTCCGTGCAGGGGGAGATTTAAAAGTTACCCCCTCCCTCCCACCCCAACAAAAAATAACAAAAACTACATAGAAACATAGACAAAAATAATAAAAACGCGGACGGGCTGCAGAGGCCGCTGCTGACGAGAGTCGCGCCGCCTACCGACTCTCTCTAATCTACTCTCTCTAATCCTTTAAGAATTTGACATGTTTCTATAAGATCCCCTCTCCTAAATTCCAGTGAATACAAGCCCTGTCGACCTATTATTTTATCGTACGTAATCCCACTCTTTCATCATATGGGGCCCTATGCCACATCGCCCGCCCATCCACCCCTCCTGGGGCAGTAGAGTTGCTGCCTCACGGCACCAGTGACCACGGGTGATGTCTGTACACAAGATACCCACAAAATGCAAGAATCTCATTGTCCTGTCTGGACAATACA
This sequence comes from Leucoraja erinaceus, assembly GCF_028641065.1. Lineage (NCBI taxonomy): Eukaryota > Metazoa > Chordata > Chondrichthyes > Rajiformes > Rajidae > Leucoraja > Leucoraja erinaceus. The sequence goes on from NW_026576607.1 coordinate 55,105, forward strand.
TGACAATGAATCTCTCTTAACTCTTGACATGCTGCAGTAACCCAGTGGGAGACAGCATTCTGGAGAGAAGGAATGGGTGATGTTTCCGGTTGAGATCTCTCTCCCACTCCCTCTCTCACTCCCACTCCCTCTCCCTCTCCCTCTCCCTCTGCCTCTGCCTCTCCCTCTCTCTCTCGCTCTCTCTTCCCCCTCTCCCCTCTCCCTCTCCCTCTCCCTCTCTCTCTCTCTCCTCCCTCTCCCTCTCCCTCTGCCTCTTCCCCTCCCTCTCCCTCTCTCCCCCTCTCCCCCTTACCCTCCCCCTCTCACTCCCCCTCTACCCCCCCCCTCTCCCCCTCTCCATCTCCTCTCCCTCTCCCTCTCCCTCTCCCTCTCCCTCTCCCCCTCCCTCTCTCCATCTCCCTCCCCCTCTCCCTCTCCCTCTCTCTCTCTCGCTCTCTCTCCCCCCCTCTACCCCTCTCTCACCCCCTCTCTCTCCTTCTCTCCCTCTCCCTCTCCCTCTCCCCCCTCTCCCTCTCCCCTCTCCATCTCCCTCCCCTCTCCCTCTCCCTCTCCCTCTCCCTCTCCCTCTCCCTCTCCTTCTCTCCCTCCTTCTCCCTCTCCCTCTCTCTCCCTCTCCCTCTCCCTCTCCCTCTCCCTCTCCTTCTCCTTCTCTCCCACTCCCCCCCGCTCCCTCTCCCTCTTCCCTCTCCCTCTCCCTCTCCCCCCCTCTCCCCCCTTACCCTCTCCCGCTCTCCATCTCACTCTCCCTCTCCCTCCCCCTCCTCTCCCCTCCCCCTCTCCCCCTCTCCCTCTCCCTCTCCCCCCCATTCCCCTCTCCCTCTCACACTCCCCTCTCCCTCTCCCCTCTCCCTCCCCCTCTCCATCTCCCTCTCCCCCTCCCTCTCACTCTCCCTCTCCCCTCTCCATCTCCCCTCCCCTCTCCCCTCTCCCTCTCCCTCTCCCTCTCCCTCTCTCCCTCTCCCTCTCCTCTCTCCCTATCCATCTCCCTGTATCTCTCTATCTCCCCCTCCCACTCCCTCTCTCTCCCCTCTCTCCCTCTCTCCCCCTGCCAAGGTGTGCTGAGGTGTTGAATGTATCCTCAATAAGGATTGTATCATAATTGTATAATAGTTTATTATGGATATATGTTTGTATTGTATTTATGGTGGTGGGTTCTGGCTTGTTTTATTGTAGTGTCAATATTATTTTTAAATAATTGAATAAATTTTTTGATTAAAAAAAGAAAAAAAAGGTGTGCTGAGGTGTGTGTGTGCGCGCATGTGTGTGTGTGTGTGTTACTGACAATGTTCTCTCTCTGTCCTTGCCAAGGTGTGCTGAGGCTTGTGTGTGTGTGCGCGCGTGTGTTCGTGTGTGTGTGTGTGTTACTGACAATATTCTCTCTCCCTGTCCCTGCCAAAGTGTGCTAAGGTGTGTGTGTGCGTGTGTTACTGACGATGTTCTCTCTCTCTGTCCCTGCCAAGGTGTGCTGAGGTTTGCGGGGGGTGTGTGTGCGTGTGTGTGTGTGTTACTGACAATATTCTCTCTCTCTGTGTCCCTGCCAAGGTGTGCTGAGGTGTGTGTGTGTGCGCGTGTGTGTGTGTGTGTGTTACTGACGATGTTCTCTCTCTCTGTCCCTGCCAAGGTGTGCTGAGGTGTGTGTGTGTGTGCGCGCGTGTGTGTTACTGATGATGTTCTCTGTGTTACTGCCAAGGTGTGCTGAGGTGTGTGTGTGTGCGCGTGTGTGTTCGTGTGTGTGTGTTACTGACAATATTCTCTCTCTCTCTGTCCCTGCCAAGGTGTGCTGCGGTGTGTGTGTGTGCGCGCGTGTGTTCGTGTGCGTGTGTGTTACTGACAATATTCTCTCTCTCCCTGTCCCTGCCAAGGTGTGCTGAGGTTTGTGTGTGTGCGCACGTTTGTTCGTGTGCGTGTGTTACTGACAATATTCTCTCTCTCTCTGTCCCTGCCAAGGTGTGCTGCGGTTTTCTCGCCTGGTGAAAGCGTACGAGGGGCAGGACCCTGAGATTGCCGCCATGTCGGGGAAGCTGAAGTCCCTGTTCCTGCCCCCCATGACAGTTCCTCCACACACCTCCAGCATCCCTGCCTCCTAGCCCCACACACCAGGGGGGGGGGAAAGGGTGAGAGAGGGGGGGGGGGGGGGGGGGGGGGGGGGGGTGGCCTGGGTCTGTTGAAAGCCGAGCGAGATGGCTGCTGGAGGGGGAGGGGGGGCCACAGGAGGGGGGAGACGTCTTCAGGATGGGGGCGAGGGGCTGAGGAGGGGGAGAGAGGGGGAGGGGCTTGGGAGGAATAGGGGGGAGGGGCTGAGGAGGGGGAGAGAGGGGGAGGGCCGTGGGAGGGGGCAGAGAGGGGCTGGGTAGAGGAGACGGAGAGGGACCCCACTGTAGGGTCTCTGACACTGTCCCCCCCACTGTAGGGTCTCTGGCGCTGTCCCCCCACTACCAGGGTCTCTGTCCCCCCCACTACCAGGGTCTCTGTCCCCCCCCACTGTAGGGTCTCTGTCCCCCCCCACTACCAGGGTCTCTGTCCCCCCCACTACCAGGGTCTCTGTCCCCCCCACTACCAGGGTCTCTGTCCCCCCCCACTACCAGGGTCTCTGTCCCCCCCACTGTAGGGTCTCTGTCCCACCCACTACCAGGGTCTCTGTCCCCCCCACTGTAGGGTCTCTGTCCCACCCACTACCAAGGTCTCTGTCCCCCCCACTGTAGGGTCTCTGTCCCACCCACTACCAAGGTCTCTGTCCCACCCACTGTAGGGTCTCTGTCCCCCCCAATGTAAGGTCTCTGTCCCCCCCCACTGTAGGGTCTCTGTCCCCCCCACTGTAGAGTCTCTGTCCCACCCACTACCAAGGTCTCTGTCCCCCCCCACTGTAGAGTCTCTGTCCCACCCACTACCAAGGTCTCTGTCCCCCCCACTGTAGGGTCTCTGTCCCCCCCACTGTAAGGTCTCTGTCCCCCCCTGTCCCACTGTAGGGTCTCTGTCCCCCCCACTGTAGGGTCTCTGTCCCCCCCCACTCTAGAGTCTCTGTCCCCACCCACTCTAGAGTCTCTGTCCCCCCCCACTGTAGGGTCTCTGTCCCCCCCACCGTACCAGGGTCTCTGTCCCCCCCACTGTAAGGTCTCTGTCCCCCCCCCTACCAGGGTCTCTGTCCCACCCACTGTATGGTCTCTGTCCCCCCCCCACTGTAGGGTCTCTGTCCCCCCCACTGTAGAGTCTCTGTCCCCCCCACTGTAGGTCTGTCCCCCCACTGTAAGGTCTCTGTCCCCCCACCCACTGTAAGGTCTCTGTCCCCCCCACTGTAGGGTCTCTGTCCCCCCCACTGTAAGGTCTCTGTCCCCCCCACTGTAGGGTCTCTGTCCCCCCCACTGTAGAGGTCTGTCCCCCCACTGTAAGGTCTCTGTCCCCCCACTCTAGAGTCTCTGTCCCCCCCACTGTAAGGTCTCTGTCCCCCCCACTACCAGGGTCTCTGTCCCCCCCACTACCAGTCCCCCCACCCACTGTAGGTCTCTGTCCCCCCCACTGTAGAGTCTCTGTCCCCCCCACTGTAGGGTCTCTGTCCCCCCCACTGTAGGGTCTCTGTCCCCCCACACTGTAAGGTCTCTGTCCCCCCCACTACCAGGGTCTCTGTCCCCCCCACTGTAGGGTCTCTGTCCCCCCCACTGTAAGTCTCTGTCCCCCCCACTGTAGGGTCTCTGTCCCCCCCACTGTAGGGTCTCTGTCCCCCCCACTACCAGGGTCTCTGTCCCCCCCACTGTAGGGTCTCTGTCCCCCCCACTGTAAGGTCTCTGTCCCCCCCACTGTAGAGTCTCTGTCCCCCCCACTACCAGGGTCTCTGTCCCCCCCACTGTAGGGTCTCTGTCCCCCCCACTGTAAGGTCTCTGTCCCACCCACTGTAGAGTCTCTGTCCCCCCCACTGTAAGGTCTCTGTCCCACCCACTGTAGAGTCTCTGTCCCACCCACTGTAGGGTCTCTGTCCCCCCCACTGTAAGGTCTCTGTCCCACCCACTGTAGGGTCTCTGTCCCACCCACTGTAGAGTCTCTGTCCCACCCACTGTAGAGTCACTATCCCACCCACTGTGGGGTCTCTCACACTATTCCACCCACTGTAACATAGAAACATAGAAATTAGGTGCAGGAGTAGGCCATTCGGCCCTTCGAGCCTGCACCGCCATTCAATATGATCATGGCTGATCATCCAACTCAGTATCCCGTACCTGCCTTCTCTCCATACCCCCTGATCCCTTTAGCCACAAGGGCCACATCCAACTCCCTCTTAAATATAGCCACTGAACTGTGTGGCCTCAACTACCCTCTGTGGCAGAGAGTTCCAGAGATTCACCCACTCTCTGTGTGAAAAAAGTTCTTCTCATCTCGGTTTTAAAGGATTTCCCCCTTATCCTTAAGCTGTGACCCCCTTGTCCTGGACTTCCCCAACATCGGGAACAATCTTCCTGCATCTAGCCTGTCCAACCCCTTAAGAACTGTACTGTACTCGCTACTGTAGAGTCACTATCCCACCCACTGTAGAGTCACTATCCCACCCACTGTAGGGTCTCTATCCCACCCACTGTAGAGTCTCTGTCCCACCCACTACCAGGGTCTCTGGCGCTGTGAGGCAGCAACTCCACCATTGCCCCACCGTTCCACCCCAGCATTGCCTCGTCTTGTATTCCGCTCCTGGCCTGTGTCATTCTGTACTTTCATCTACAGCGTGGTTGTATTTATAAACTGTTGTGTGTTTGAAGATTTGATATCATATCCTCAATAAAACATGGACGTGGGACCAGTCTGTCCATCTTTAATGCTTCTTTTATCCAATCGCACCTTCAGAGGTTCAGTGCCATTATTTTATCGCAAACAGTTGACTATTGCTACACCTAACCACAATCCCCGACCAAGTACACAGTGTATAGAAAGTACAGGCAGTATCACAAGGTTTAGAGACATTTTAGACAGGTACATGGAAAGAAGATAGACACAAAATGCTGGAGTAACTCAGCGGGACAGGCTGGAGAGAAGGAATGGGTGACGTTTCGGGTCGAGACGAATGGTATGTTAGCTTTCATTGCAAAAGGATTTGAGTATAGGAGCAGAGAGGTTCTACTGCAGTTGTACAGGGTCTTGGTGAGACCACACCTGGAGTATTGCGTACAGTTTTGGTCTCCAAATCTGAGGAAGGACATTATTGCCATAGAGGGAGTGCAGAGACGGTTCACCCAGACTGATTCCCTGGGATGTCAGGACTGTCTTATGAAGAAAGACTGGATAGACTTGGTTTATACTCTCTAGAATTTAGGAGATTGAGAGGGGATCTTATAGAAACTTACAAAATTCTTAAGGGGTTGGACAGTCTAGGTGCAGGAAGATTGTTCCCGATGTTGGGGAAGTCCAGGACAAGGGGTCACAGCTTAAGGATAAGGGGGAAATCCTTTAAAACCGAGATGAGAAGAACTTTTTTCACACAGAGAGTGGTGAATCTCTGGAACTCTCTGCCACAGAGGGTAGTTGAGGCCACAGTTCATTGGCTATATTTAAGAGGGAGTTAGATGTGGCCCTTGTGGCTAAGGGGATCAGGGGGTATGGAGAGAAGGCAGGTACGGGATACTGAGTTGGATGATCAGCCATGATCATATTGAATGGCGAATGGTGCAGGCTCGAAGGGCCGAATGGCCTCTACTCCTGCACCTATTGTCTATGTTTCTATGATTTCTAAAGGATGCTCCAAAAGACCAAAAACTCCCCTCACCTGCCAATTCACATGGACATCTTCAACCCACCCACTGCTTGACTTCCATCTAGACGACCAATTGGAAGAACCCACCACCAGCTGATTTCACCATCCAATCAGCTTGGAAAAGGGAATGGGAGTCCAAGGACGTCCCAAATAAACATCTGGTGCCAGACCCCACCCTACCGGTCCCTGGCACCAACCTCAGATTCAGATTCAGATTCAGATTCAATTTAATTGTCATTGTCAGTGTACAGTACAGAGACAACAAAATGCATTTAGCATCTCCCTGGAAGAGCGACATAGCAAACGATTTGAATAAATAATAATAAGTGTCCGGGGGGGGGGGGGGGGGTGGTGATTGGCAGTCACCGAGGTACGTTGTTGAGTAGAGTGACAGCCGCCGGAAAGAAGCTGTTCCTCGACCTGCTGGTTCAGCAACGGAGAGACCTGTAGCGCCTCCCGGATGGTAGGAGGGTAAACAGTCCATGGTTGGGGTGAGAGCAGTCCTTGGCGATGCTGAGCGCCCTCCGCAGACAGCGCTTGCTTTGGACAGACTCAATGGAGGGGAGCGAGGAACCGGTGATGCGTTGGGCAATTTTCACCACTCTGCAATGCCTTCCGGTCGGAGACAGAGCAGTTGCCATACCATACTGTGATGCAGTTGGTAAGGATGCTCTCGATGGTGCAGCGGTAGAAGTTCACCAGGATCTGAGGAGACAGATGGACCTTCTTCAGTCTCCTCAGGAAGAAGAGACGCTGATGAGCCTTCTTGATCAGAGTAGAGGTATTGTGGGTCCAAGAGAGGTCATCGGAGATGTTGACTCCCAGGAACCTGAAGCTAGAAACCCGTTCCCCCTCCGTCCCGTTAATGTGGATGGGGGTGTGCGTGCCGCCTCTGGACTTCCTGAAGTCTACAATGAGCTCCTTGGTCTTCTTGGCGTTAAGGGCCAGGTTGTTGTCAGCGCACCATGCTGCTAAGTGCTGGACCTCCTCCCTGTAGGCCAGCTCATCGTTGTTGCTGATGAGGCCTCCCAAGGAAGCAGTGGCTGAATAGATTCAGGACTGGACATGGCCCCTGCTTGGCCAGTCTTCACAAATGGGGCAGCAGCCCAACCCCACGGTGTGCTTGTGGAGAGCAGCAAACAATGCAACAGCATGCCCTCAACAAAGACTCAAAGGCGGACTTATCACCCTTCATACAGCAGATCAAGAGGCAAGTGCTTGGCTAAAGGACTTTGCATTCGCTAAATAAAACTGAAGAAGGGTCTCTACCCGAAACGTCACCAGAGATGCTGACTGTCCCTCTGAGTCACTCCACAGCATTTTGTGTCTTATCTCTCGTCCCACCTGCCTGCGTTCAAGTCAAGTCAAGTTTATTTGTCACATACACATACGAGATGTGCAGTGAAATGAAAGTGGCAATGCTCGCGGACTTTTGTGCAAAAGACAAACAACAAAACAACCAAACAAATTATAAACACAATCATAACACACATATTCTTTTACATAATAAATAATAGAAGGAAAAACGTTCTGTAGAGTTAGTCCCTGGTGAGATAGGCGTTTACAGTCCGAATTGCCTCTGGGAAGAAACTCCTTCTCAACCTCTCCGTTCTCACCGCATGGCAACGGAGGCGTTTGCCTGACCGTAGCAGCTGGAACAGTCCGTTGCAGGGGTGGAAGGGGTCTCCCATGATTTTATTTGCTCTGGAGTTGCACCTCCTGTTGTATAGTTCCTGCAGGGGGGCGAGTGAAGTTCCCATAGTGCGTTCGGCCGAACGCACTACTCTCTGCAGAGCCTTCTTGTCCTTGGCAGAGCAATTCCCAAACCAGATGGTAATGTTCCCGGACAAGATGCTTTCCACCGCCGCTGCGTAGAAGCACTGGAGGATCCTCGGAGACACACTCTGAATTTCCTTAATGGCCTGTTTGGCCCATATCTCTCCAAACCTGGCCTATCCATGTACCTAAGGTACACAAAATTGCTGGAGAAACTCAGCGGGTGCAGCAGCATCTATGGAGCGAAGAAAATAGGCGACGTTTCGGGCCGAAACCCTTCTTCAGACCGATGGGGGGTGGGAGGGGAGAAGGAAGGAAAGGGGGGATGGGAGGTGACAGCTTGAGGGTTAAGGAAGGGGAGGAGGCAGCAAGGGCTAGCAAAATTGGGAGAATTCAACATTCATGCCATCAGGATGCAAGCAGCCCAGGCGGAATATGAAGCTATGAAGCACCCGCTGAGTTTCTCCAGCAATTTTGTGTACCTTCGATCTTCCAGCATCTGCAGTTCCTTCTTGAACATTTTGTCTACTCCACTGCGATATCTCCTCAAGGTATGCCTACTTTGAAGAAGTTCTCCTCCTCTCTCCGGAGACAGTTTCCCAACCTCCTTCCTTCTCCCCTCCCACCCCCCATCAGTCTGAAGAAGGGTTTCGGCCCGAAACGTCGCCTATTTTCTTCGCTCCATAGATGCTGCTGCACCCGCTGAGTTTCTCCAGCAATTTTGTGTACATAGAAACATAGAAATTAGGTGCAGGAGTAGGCCATTCGGCCCTTCGAGCCTGCACCGCCATTCAATATGATCATGGCTGATCATCCAACTCAGTATCCCGTACCTGCCTTCTCTCCATACCCTCTGATCCCCTTAGCCACAAGGGCCACATCTAACTCCCTCTTAAATATAGCCAACGAACTGTGGCCTCGACTACCCTCTGTGGCAGAGAGTTCCAGAGATTCGCCACTCTCTGTGTGAAAAAAGTTCTTCTCATCTCGGTTTTAAAGGATTTCCCCCTTTATCCTTAAGCTGTGACCCCTTGTCCTGGACTTCCCCAACATCGGGAACAATCTTCCTGCATCTAGCCTGTCCAACCCCTTAAGAATTTTGTAAGTTTCTATAAGATCCCCCCTCAATCTCCTAAATTCTAGAGAGTATAAACCAAGTCTATCCAGTCTTTCTTCATAAGACAGTCCTGACATCCCAGGAATCAGTCTGGTGAACCGTCTCTGCACTCCCTCTATGGCAATAATGTCCTTCCTCAGATTTGGAGACCAAAACTGTACGCAATACTCCAGGTGTGGTCTCACCAAGACCTTCCAGCATCTGCAGTTCTTTCTTGATCACTATCCATGTACCTGTCTAACTGTTTCTTAAACGTTGGGATAGTCCCAGCCTCAACTACCTCCTCTGGCAGCTGGTTCCGTACACCCACCACTCACCTGCCCGCTCCAGGGAGTGGATGGGCAGGCTAGGACTTTATTCCCTGGAGCACAGGAAGATGAGGGGTGATCTACTTTGCCTTGCACTAAACGTTATTCCTTTATCATGTATCTGTACACTGTGGACGGCTCGATTGTAGCCATGCATTGTCACTCTGCTGACTGGTTAGCACGCAACAAAAGCTTTTCACTGTGTAGGAAGGAACTGCAGATGCTGGTTTAAACCAAAGATAGACACAACATGCTGGAGTCACTCAGCGTGACAGGCAGCATCTCTGGAGAGAAGGAGCAGGTGACGCCTTGGGTCGAGACCCTTCTTCAGAAAAGCTTTTCACTGTACCTCGGTACACATGACAATAAACTAAACTGAAGTCGACACAACATGCCGGAGTAACTCATCGGGACATGCAGCATCTCTGGAGAAAATGGATAGGAGTGAGACCCTTCTTCACCAGCCATCACGTCACCCATTCCTTCTCTCCAGAGATGCTGCCTGTCCCACTGAGTTACTCCAGCGTTTTGTGTCTACCTTTGATTTAAACCAGCATCTGCAGTTACTTCCCACAGAGTAAAAACTAATCATGCTTCCATTAAGTTGCCAGTTTTTACTAGAATGTTGCCTGGGTTTCAGCAACTAAGTTACCGAGAAAGGTTGAACAAGTTAGGGCTTTATTCTTTGGAGCGCAGAAGGTTAAGGGGGGACTTGATAGAGGTTTTTAAAATGATGAGAGGGATAGACAGAGTTGACGTGGAAAAGCTTTTCCCACTGAGAGTAGGGAAGATTCAAACAAGGGGACATGACTTGAGAATTAAGGGACTGAAGTTTAGGGGTAACATGAGGGGGAACATCTTTACTCAGAGAGTGGTAGCTGTGTGGAATGAGCTTCCAGTGAAGGTGGTGGAGGCAGGTTCGTTTTTATATCATTTAAAAATAAATTGGATAGTTATATGGACGGGAAAGGAATGGAGGGTTATGGTCTGAGCGCAGGTATATGGGACTAGGGGCGTTTAGGTGTTCGGCACGGACTAGAAGGGTCGAGATGGCCTGTTCCCGTGCTGTAATTGTTATATGGTTATATGGGTGGGTTGTGGTTGCATAAGGCGGGGGGGGGGGGGGGGGGGGGGGGGGGGGGGGGGGGGGGAGCTTTGGAGATAGACAATACAAAATGCTGGAGTAACTCAGCGGGACAGGCAGCATCTCTGGAGAGAAGGAATGGGCGATGTTTTCGGGTCGAGACCCTTCTTCAGACTGAGGGGTGGGGGGTGGGGTGTGAATTATCTTGCACTCTAGATAATGGACAGAGGAGAAGATAGAGAGAGAGGGGAGGAGGGGAGGGAGAGGAAGACCGAGGGGAGAGGGGAGAGAGGGAATCAGAGGGGAGAGAGAGGAGAGGGGGAGAGATGCGGAGGGGGAGAGGGGAAGAGGGAAGGAGGGAGGGAGTGAGGGAGAGAGGGAGGAGAGGAGAGAGGGATGGGGGGCACAGGAGGGAGAGGGGAGAGGGGGGAGACGAGGGAGAGAGAGAGAGGGAAGGAGGAGAGAGGAGAGAGCGGAGAGGAGGGAGAAGAGAGGAGAGAGGGGGAGAGGGAGAGGAGGGGGAAGGAGAAGAGATGAGAAGGGGAGAGGGGGAGAGGGAGAGGGAGAGAGGGAGAGGGGAGAGAGGGGATCCAGGGAGAGGGAGGGGGAGAGAGGGTGAGAAGGGAGAGAGGGAGAGAGGCAGCGAGAGAAGAGGGGGGAGAGAGAGGGGGGGAAAGGGGGAAAGAGGAGGGAGAAAGAGGGAGAGAGAGGGGGAAAGGAGAGGAGGGGGGAGGAGAAGAGAGGAGGAGAGGGGGGGAGGGAGGGAAAGAGAGAGAGAGAAAAAAATGAATAATTAAATGAAAAAGTGATAAATTGAGTGATGGCGGGAGAGGGAAGGAGAGATGGAGGGAGAGAGGGAGAGATAAAGTTAGAGGAGAGGAGAGAGAGAGGGAGATGGAAGAGAGAGAGAGGGAGAGAGGGAAAGAGAGATAGAGAGAGGGAGAGAGATAGGGGGGGAGAGAGGGAGAGAGAGAGAGGGGGAATGAGAGAGAGATAGAAGAGAGAGGGGAGAGAGAGAGACAGGGAGAGAGAGGGAATAAGAGAGAGAGGGGGAGGGGAGGAGAGAGAGGGAGAGAGAGAGAGAGAGACAGAGAGAGGGAGATAGAGAGAGAGAGAGAGAGGAAGAGAGAGGGGGAGGGAGGAAGAGGGACGAAGGGGAGGATTGACGGGAGAGTAGGAGAGAGAGGGGAGAGAGAGAAGAGGGGGGGAGGAGAGAGGAGGGGAGAGGCAGAAGGAGGGAGAAAGGGAGAGGGGAGGGGAAGGAAAGGGAGAGAAGGGAAAGAGAGGGAGAGAAAGAGGAGAGGAGAGAGAGGAGGGAGGGATCTGAGAGAGGAGAGAGGAAGGGGGGAAACAGTCTCTGTGGAGTGGGTGTGGAGGGAGGAGAGAAAACAACGCAGAGGGAAAGAGGAGGGAGGAGAGAGAGAGGGAGGGGAGGGGGAGGGGAAAAACACTCTGAGAGGAAAAAGGAAGCTGCAGTTCTGCGTCACAGGAAGGGGGCCACGGGGAGGAGAGTGTGTGGTGTGGGTGGGGAGAGCTTTAAGGGGAGACTCCCCTGGTCTCAGAGGGAAGGAGGGAAGAGAGGAGGGGGGAGGGGTTCACAGAGGAGAGAAGGGAAGCGGAAGGACAGGGAAGTAGAGGGAGGAGAGGGGGGGAGAGGAGAGGGAGAGAGAGGTAAGGGAGGGAGGAGAGAGGGGAAGGGGGAAGGGGAGAGGGAGGAGAGGAGGGAAGGGGAGGGAGGAGGGAGAGGGAGAGGGAGGGAGAAAGAGAGGGAGAGAGGGAGGGGAGAGGGAGTGGGAGGGAAGGGAGGGAGAGGAGAGGAGAGAGGGCGGAAGGGAGGGGAGGAGAGGGGGAGGAGGGAGGAGGAGGGGGGAGGAGAGAGAGGAGGGGGAGGAGGGAGGGAGGGGGGGGAAGGAGAGAGGGAGGATAAGAGAGAGAGGGAGGGAGAGGAGAGAGGGAGAGGGAGGGAAGGGAGAAAAGAGAGGAGGAGGGAGAGGGGAGGGGAGGAGAGGAGGAGGGAGAGATGAGAGGGAGGGGAGGAGAGAGGGAGGGAGGGAAGGGAGGGAGGGAGGAAAGGAGAGAAGGGAGGGAGGAGAGGTGGGGGGGAGGGAGGGAGGGAAGAAGTAGAGAGAGAGGGGAGGGGAGAGGGGAGGAGAGAGGGAGAGAGGGAGGAAAAGGAGATGAGAGGGAGTGGGAGGGGAGGGAAGGGAGGAGAGGGGGGAAGGGGGGAGAGGGAGGAAGGAGAGGGAGGGGAGAGGGAGAGGGAGGGAGGGAGGAGAGGGAGGGGGAGAGAGGGAGGGGAGAGAGGGAGAGGGAGGAGAGGGTAAGAGAGAGGGAGGGAGAGAGAAGAGAGGAGAGGGAGAGAGGAGGAGAGAGGGGGGAGAGGGGGGGAGGGGGGGAATGAAGAAGGGGAGAGAGAGGGAGGGAGAGAGGATGGAGGGGAGGAGGGAAGGGGGGAGGGAGAGAGAGGGGAGGGAGAGAGATGGAGGGAGGGAGATAAGGGGAGAGGGAGGAGGAGGGAGGGAGAGAGGGAGGGAGGGAAGGAGAGAGAGAGGGGGACAGAGAGAGATAAAAAGGAGAGAGGGAAGGAGAGTGAGGGAGAGAGGGAAGGAGAGAGGGAGAGAGAGAGGGGAGAGAAGGAGAAAGAAAGAAAGGAGAGAGAGAGAGAGGGAAGGAGAGAGAGAGGGAGGGGGAGAGAGGGGAAAGAGAGAGAAGGAAAGGGAGAGGGGGGAAAAGAGAGAGAGAGGGGGATCAGCAAGAGAAAGGGGAGGAACAGCATCACATATTTCACTTGGGCAGCTTACACCCCAGCGGTATGAACATTGACTTCTCTAACTTCAAGTAGCCCTTGCTTTCCCTCTCTCTCCATCCCCTCCCCCATCTTAGGCATCCTACTAGTTCCACATCGCTGTACCGCTCTCGTTATCACCTCTCCCCCAGCCAACAACGGACCATTGTGGGCTCCAACCCTTTTCCTTGGTCATCTGTTGCCGGCCCTGATTTGTTCTGGAATGTTTCTGCCTCCCGTTCCCTCCCCGTCCACATTCAGTCTGAAGAAGGGTCCCGACCCCAAACGTCACCCATTCCTTCTCTCCAGAGATGCTGCCTGTCCCGCTGAGTTACTCCAGCATTTTGTGTCTATCTCTGGTATAATGCAGTATAATGTGGATAAATGTGAGGTTATCCATTTTGGTGGCAAAAACGGGAAAGCAGACTATTATCTAAATGGTGGCTGATTGGGAAAGGGGGAGATGCAGCGAGACCTGGGTGTCATGGTACACCAGTCATTGAAGGTAGGCATGCAGGTGCAGCAGGCAGTAAAGAAAGCGAATGGTATGTTAGCTTTCAGTGCAAAAGGATTTGAGTATAGGAGCAGGGAGGTTCTACTGCAGTTGTACAGGGTCTTGGTGAGACCACACCTGGAGTATTGCGTACAGTTTTGGTCTCCAAATCTGAGGAAGGACATTATTGCCATAGAGGGAGTGCAGAGACGGTTCACCAGACTGATTCCTGGGATGTCAGGACTGTCTTACGAAGAAAGACTGGATAGACTTGGTTTATACTCTCTAGAATTTAGGAGATTGAGAGGGGATCTTATAGAAACGTACAAAATTCTTAAGGGGTTGGACAGGCTAGATGCAGGAAGATTGCTCCCGATGTTGGGGAAGTCCAGGACAAGGGGTCACAGCTTAAGGATAAGGGGGAAATCCTTTACAACTGAGATGAGAAGAACTTTTTTCTCACAGAGAGTGGTGAATCTCTGGAACTCTCTGCCACAGAGGGTAGTTGAGGCCACACAGTTCATTGGCTATATTTAAGAGGGAGTTAGATGTGGCCCTTGTGGCTAAGGGGATCAGAGGGTATGGAGAGAAGGCAGGTACGGGATACTGAGTTGGATGATCAGCCATGATCATATTAAATGGCGGTGCAGGCTCGAAGGGCCGAATGGCCTACTCCTGCACCTAATTTCTATGTTTCTATGTTTCTAACGATGATCCAATCTACATTTTCCTTGATCACCATCCCCTTTGATCTGTCCTTTTCACACCTTGCCCTTCCATCTCTCTGTGTCTCCTCCTTCTGACTCGGTCTGAAGAAGGGTCTCGGCCCAAATCGTCGCCGATTCCTTCACTCCAGGGATGCTGCCTGTGTTACTCCAGCTTTTTGTGTCCTTCATAAGGAGTAGGAGCAGAATCAGGCCATTCGGCCCATCAAGTCTACTACGCCTTTCAATCATCTATCTCTCCCCCTCAACCCCATTCTCCTGCCTTCTCCCCATAACCCCTGACACTTTCACTAATCAAGACTCTATCCATCTCTGCCTTAGAAATATCCACTGACTTGGCCTCCACAGCCGTCTGTGCCAAATAATTCCACAGATTCACCACCCTCTGACTAAAGAAATTCCTCCTCATCTCCTTCCTAAAATAACGTCCTTTAATTCTGTGGCTACGACCTCTAGGCCGAGACTCTTCCATTAATGGAAATATAGAATCATAGAAAATAGGTGCAGGAGGAGGCCATTCGGCCCTACGATCCAGCTTAGCTACTCCAGCATTTTGTGTCAATTTTAGGACTGGGATGAGGATTAGTCTAGATTAGAAGATGGACACAAAATGCTGGAGTAACTCAGCGGGACAGGCAGCGACTCTGGAGAGAAGGAATGGGTGAGGTTTTGGGTCGAGACACTCCTTCAGACTAGGACTAGAAACATAGAAATTAGGTGCAGGAGTAGAGGCCATTCGGCCCTTCGAGCCTGCACCGCCATTCGATATGATCATGGCTGATCATCCAACTCAGTATCCCGTACCTTCCTTCTCTCCATACCCCCTGATCCCCTTAGCCACAAGGGCCACATCTAACTCCCTCTTAAATATAGCCAATGAACTGTGGCCTCAACTACCCTCTGTGGCAGAGAGTTCCAGAGATTCACCACTCTCTGCGTGAAAAAAAAGTTCTTCTCATCTCGGTTTTAAAGGATTTCCCCTTTATCCTTAAGCTGTGACCCCTTGTCCTGGACTTCCCCAACATCGGGAACAATCTTCCTGCATCTAGCCTGACCAACCCCTTAAGAATTTTGTAAGTTTCTATAAGATCCCCTCTCAATCTCCTAAATTCTAGAGAGTATAAACCAAGTCTATCCAGTCTTTCTTCATAAGGCAGTCCTGACATCCCAGGAATCAGTCTGGTGAACCTTCTCTGCACTCCCTCTATGGCAATAATGCCCTTCCTCAGATTTGGAGACCAAAACTGTACGCAATACTCCAGGTGTGGTCTCACCAAGACCCTGTACAACTGCAGTAGAACCTCTCAGTCTGGTGAACCGTCTCTGCACTCCCTCTATGGCAATAATGTCCTTCCTCAGATTTGGAGACCAAAACTGTACGCAATACTCCAGGACTAGGACTAGACGAGACTCGGAGCAGAAATAGACTGGACGATAGACTACAGTGGATGTATCTGTCTGATCTTTGTCCTGTTTCTCCCACGTCCAGTTCTGACGCTCCGCGTCAGCTGCTTCCCTCCGTGAAGCCCCTCCTCGCCCGCCCGCCCGCCCAGCGCCATGGAGGGTGAGGGTGAGGGGACAGTGGGGAGAGGGTCGAGGGGCAGGAGGAGTGGCCCCAAGGTGCCTCCGGGGGTCAAGAGGAGAGCCCGAGGAGCAGGCCAGGGTGCCCAGCCCCGACTGTGGGTGGGCCAGGACGTGCTGGCACGCTGGAGCGATGGGTTACTCTACCTGGGCAAGGTCCGCAAGGTGGGTTCAAATCCCCGACCCCCACGTCCCGTCCAAACCCTTCACACTTTTAAGATATTAAGATATGCCATTTATTGTCACTATACATGTACAGTGAAACTGAAAGCTGCTCGTACTCAGTGCATACATACAATTTAGCACAAAAAACAAGAAACAGAAAAAACAAAAAACAGAAGGGAGATGAGGGGGGGGGAATAGGTGCACAAATTCTGCGGCGCTACATACATATATACATATATACAGATGGAAGTCCGTGTTGGGCGGTGTAGTCAGTGCATGTGTGAATTTGAATTTATAGTAGTTATAATTCTCGGAAAGCAACTATTCCTGAGTCTGTTTGTCCTGGATTTGATGCACCTATAGTGCCTTCCAGTGTGTGTGTGTTGCACGTGTGTTTCACGTGTGTTCCCCACCACATCCCACCCCACCCCGTCCCACCCCACCCCGTCCCACCCCGTTTCCCACCCCACCCCACCCCACCCACCCCCACCCTGTCCAACTAAAACTAACACACATGACCATATAACCATATAACAATTACAGCACGGAAACAGGCCATCTCGACCCTTCTAGTCCGTGCCGAACACATAATCTCCCCTAGTCCCATATACCTGCGCTCAGACCATAACCCTCCATTCCCTTCCCATCCATATAACTATCCAATTTATTTTTAAATGATAAAAACGAACCTGCCTCCACCACCTTCACTGGAAGCTCATTCCACACAGCTACCACTCTCTGAGTAAAGAAGTTCCCCCTCATGTTACCCCTAAACTTCAGTCCCTTAATTCTCAAGTCATGTCCCCTTGTTTGAATCTTCCCTACTCTCAGTGGGAAAAGCTTTTCCACGTCAACTCTGTCTATCCCTCTCATCATTTTAAAGAACTCTATCAAGTCCCCCCCTTAACCTTCTGCGCTCCAAAGAATAAAGCCCTAACTTATTCAACCTATCTCTGTAACTTAGTTGTTGAAACCCAGGCAACATTCTAGTAAATCTCCTCTGTACTCTCTCTATTTTGTTGACATCCTTCCTATAATTAGGCGACCAAAATTGTACACCATACTCCAGAATTGGCCTCACCAATGCCTTATACAATTTTAACATTACATCCCAACTTCTATATCAATGCTCTGATTTATAAAGGCCAGCACACCAAAAGCTTTCTTTACCACCCTATCTACATGAGATTCCACTTTCAGGGAACTGTGCACAGTTATTCCCAGATCCCTCTGTTCACCTACATTCTTCAATTCCCTACCATTTACCATGTACGTCCTATTTTGATTTGTCCTGCCAAGATGTAGCACCTCACACTTATCAGCATTTAACTCCATCTGCCATCTTTCAGCCCACTCTTCCAACTGGCATAAATCTCTCTGTAGACTTTGAAAATCTACTTCATTACCCGCAACCCCACCTATCTTAGTATCATCTGCATATTTACTAATCCAATTTACCACACCATCATCCAGATCATTGATGTACATGACAAACAGCAGTGGACCCAACACAGATCCCTGTGGCACCCCACTCGTCACTGGCCTCCAACCTGACAAACAACCATCCACCATTACTCTCTGGCATCTCCCATTCAGCCACTGTTGAATCCATCTTGCTACTCTATCATTAATACCCAACCATTGGTGTCTGTGACCCCACTCACAGGTGAACCGGTGGAAACAGATGTGTCTTGTTCGCTTTGAGGATAATTCCGAGTTCTGGGTGCTGTGGAAGGACATCTATCCCCGTAAGTATCCAATGTCTACCCCCTCTCTCCCCCTCTCTCTCCTTCTCCTTCCCCCTCTCTTCCCCCCCCCCCCCTCCCCCTCTCTCCCCCCCCCCCCCCCCCCCTCTCTCCCCCCTCCCCTCTCTCCCCAATTCACTGGATGTTCTCAAGAGAGAGTTAGATTTAACTCTTGGGCTAACAGAATCAGGGGATATGGGGAGGGAGTGCAGAGACGGTTCACCAGACTGATTCCTGGGATGTCAGGACTGTCTTATGAAGAAAGACTGGATAGACTTGGTTTATACTCTCTAGAATTTAGGAGATTGAGAGGGGATCTTATAGAAACTTACAAAATTCTTACTGGGTTGGACAGGCTAGATGCAGGAAGATTGTTCCCGATGTTGGGGAAGTCCAGGACAAGGGGTCACAGCTTAAGGATAAAGGGGATATCCTTTAAAACCGAGATGAGAAGAACTTTTTTCACACAGAGAGTGGTGATTCTCTGGAACTCTCTGCCACAGAGGGTAGTCGAGGCCACAGTTCATTGGCTATATTTAAGAGGGAGTTAGATGTGGCCCTTGTGGCTAAAGGGATCAGGGGGTATGGAGAGAAGGCAGGTACGGGATACTGAGTTGGATGATCAGCCATGATCATATTGAACGGTGGTGCAGGCTCGAAGGGCCGAATGGCCTACTCCTGCACCTATTGTCTATGTTTCTAACACAATGTCTGTGTCTGTGCTTGCAGCTGCTCTCCCAGGCACGGAAGGTGTTTGCTGTTTGTGTGGGGATTCCACCCTCACTCAGAATAACCTCATCATCAATTGTGGCAAGTGTAACCAAGGTGAGGACAGGCAACCATATAACCATACAACCATATAACAATTACAGCACGGAAACAGGCCATCTCGGCCCTACAAGTCCGTGCCGAACAATTGTTTCCCCCTTAGTCCCACCTGCCTGCACTCATACCATAACCCTCCATTCCCTTCTCATCCATATGCCTATCCAATTTATTTTTAAATGATACCAATGAACCTGCCTCCACCACTTCCACTGGAAGCTCATTCCACACCGCTACCACTCTCTGAGTAAAGAAGTTCCCCCTCATATTACCCCTAAACTTCTGTCCCTTAATTCTGAAGTCATGTCCCCTTGTTTGAATCTTCCCTACTCTCAAAGGGAAAAGCTTGTCCACATCAACTCTGTCTATCCCTCTCATCATTTTAAAGACCTCTATCAGGTCCCCCCTTAACCTTCTGTGCTCCAGAGAATAAAGCCCTAACTTATTCAACCTATCTCTGTAACTTAGTTGCTGAAACCCAGGCAACATTCTAGTAAATCTCCTCTGTACTCTCTCTATTTTGCTGACATCCTTCCTATAATTGGGCGACCAAAATTGTACACCATACTTCAGATTTGGTCTCACCAATGCCTTGTACAATTTTAACATTACATCCCAGCTTCTATACTCAATGCTCTGATTTATAAAGGCTAGCATACCAAAAGCTTTCTTTACCACCCTATCTACATGAGATTCCACCTTCAAGGAACTATGCACGGTTATACCCAGATCCCTCTGTTCAACTGTATTCTTCAATTCCCTACCATTTACCATGTACCAGGGAGTAACGTGGAACGCAGCCCCGTACAGCACGGAAACAGGCCCTTCGGCCCACCGAGTCCGTACTACCCTTCAGCCCACCGAGTCCCCACTGCACCTGGTGCCAAGTTCCACAAACGAAACATTTTCCTTAAGCTCGTCCACTTTGATCTCTCGTTTTCACACCTCGCCCTTCCTTATCTCTGTGCATCCCTCTCCCCTGACCTCACTCTGAAGAAGGGTCTCGACCAGAAACGTCGTCCAGTCCTTCTCCCCAGAGATGCTGCCTGTCCCGCTGAGTTACTCCAGCATTTTGCATCCTATTATCTAAATGGTGGCCGATTGGGAAAGGGGGAGATGCAGCGAGACCTGGGTGTCATGGTACACCAGTCATTGAAGGTAGGCATGCAGGTGCAGCAGGCAGTGAAGAAAGCGAATGGTATGTTAGCTTTCATAGCAAGAGGATTTGAGTATAGGAGCAGAGAGGTTCTACTGCAGTTGTACAGGGTCTTGGTGAGACCACACCTGGAGTATTGCGTGCAGGCTCGAAGGGCCGAATGGCCTACTCCTGCACCTAATTTCTATGTTTCTATGTTTACAGGCCCACTGCTGTCAAATGCTCATCGCATGTTAAAGCTTTGGTACACATGACAATAAACTGAAATAACCAAACTGAATAACACCCACTCATTCCTGGGATCATTCTTGTAAACCTCCTCTGGACCCTCTCCAGAGCCAGCACATCCTTCCTCAGATATGTGGCCTCAGCATTACATCCCTGTTTTTTATATTCTAGTCCTCTCGAAATACATATAACCATATAACAATTCCAGCATGGAAACAGGCCATCTCGACCCCTTCTAGTCCGTGCCGAACACATAATCTCCCCTAGTCCCATATAGCTGCGCTCAGACCATAACCCTCCATTCCCTTCCCATCCATATAACTATCCAATTTATTTTTAAATGATAAAAACGAACCTGCCTCCACCACCTTCACTGGAAGCTCATTCCACACAGCTACCACTCTCTGAGTAAAGAAGTTCCCCTCATGTTACCCCTAAACTTCAGTCCCTTAATTCTGAAGTCATGTCCCCTTGTTTGAATCTTCCCTACTCTCAGTGGGAAAAGCTTGTCCACGTCAACTCTGTCTATCCCTCTCATCATTTTAAAAACCTCTATCAAGTCCCCCCTTAACCTTCTGCGCTCCAAAGAATAAAGCCCTAACTTGTTCAACCTTTCTCTGTAACTTAGTTGCTGAAACCCAGGCAACATTCTAGTAAATCTCCTCTGTACTCTCTCTATTTTGTTGACATACTTCCTATAATTGGGCGACCAAAAATTGTACACCATACTCCAGAATTGGCCTCACCAATGCCTTGTACAATTTTAACATTACATCCCAACTTCTATACTCAATGCTCTGATTTATAAAGGCCAGCACACCAAAAGCTTTCTTTACCACCCTATCTACATGAGATTCCACTTTCAGGGAACTGTGCACAGTTATTCCCAGATCCCTCTGTTCACCTACATTCTTCAATTCCCTACCATTTACCATGTAGCATTTACATGTCAGCATTGCGTTTGCCTTCCTTATTAGCGATGCCACATCGTAATTGTCGAGGGTCAGCATTAAATCCTTGTTGTGTGAGAAAGACCTGCAGAATGTAGACACAAAATGCTGGAGTAACTCAGTGGGTGAGGAGCATCTCTGTAGAGAAGGAATGGGTGACGTTTCGGGTCGAGACCCTTCTTCAGACCTTGAATCCTTGCTTCTTTCTACACTGCATTGGGCATTAAATTGAAGGTAGACAAAAATGCTGGAGAAACTCAGCGGGTGAGGCAGCATCTATGGAGCAAAGGCAACATTTCGGGTCGAGACCCTTCTTCAGAATTTCATTTAATTTAGTTTAGTTTAGAGATACAGCGCGGAAACAGGCCCTTCAGCCCACCGAGTCCGCGCCGACCAGCGATCCCCGCACACTAACACATCCTCCTACACACACACACACACACACACAAACACACAACCACACACACACACACACACACACACACACACACACTAGTGACAATTTTTTACATTTATATTTATACCAAGTCAATTAACCTACAAACCCACATGTCTTTGGAGTGTGTGAGGTTATCCATTTTGGTGGCAAAAACGGGAAAGCAGACTATTATCTAAATGGTGGCCGATTGGGAAAGGGGGAGATGCAGCGAGACCTGGGTGTCATGGTACACCAGTCATTGAAGGTAGGCATGCAGGTGCAGCAGGCAGTCAAGAAAGCGAATGGTATGTTAGCTTTCATTGCAAAAGGATTTGAGTATAGGAGCAGGGAGGTTCTACTGCAGTTGTACAGGGTCTTGGTGAGACCACACCTGGAGTATTGCGTACAGTTTTGGTCTCCAAATCTGACGAAGGACATTATTGCCATAGAGGGAGTGCAGAGACGGTTCACCAGACTGATTCCTGGGATGTCAGGACTGTCTTATGAAGAAAGACTGGATAGACTTGGTTTATACTCTCTAGAATTTAGGAGATTGAGAGGGGATCTTATAGACTCTTACAAAATTCTTAAGGGGTTGTGGACAGGCTAAATGCAGGAAGATTGTTCCCGATGTTAGGGAAGTCCAGGACAAGGGGTCACAGCTTAAGGATAAGGGGGAAATCCTTTAAAACCGAGATGAGAAGAACCATTTTTCACACAGAGAGTGGTGAATCTCTGGAACTCTCTGCCACAGAGGGTAGTTGAGGCCACAGTTCATTGGCTATATTTAAGAGGGAGTTAGATGTGGCCCTTGTGGCTAAGGGGATCAGGGGGTATGGAGAGAAGGCAGGTACGGGATACTGAGTTGGATGATCAGCCATGATCATATTGAATGGCGGTGCAGGCTCGAAGGGCCGAATGGCCTACTCCTGCACCTAATTTCTATGTTTCTATGTTTTCTAAGTCAATTAACTACAAACCCACACGTCTCTGGAGTGTGGGAGGAAAACAAAACATCTCTGACAAAACCCACGCAGATCACGGGGAGAACGTGCAAACTCCGTACAGACAGCACCCGTGTTTGGGATGGCACCTGGGCCTCCGGTGTATACGGCATTCGCTGTATACGGCAGCAAGTCTACCGCATCGCCGGTTCTGGGCTGGGCCCGGCTCTGATGATCAGCCCTCTCTATCTCTCTATCTCTCTGTCTCTCTGTCTCTCCCCTCTCTCTCAGGGTATCACCAGGAGTGCCACGCACCCCCTATCAACACGGACACCACCGCTCCCGCCCGCTGGATCTGTCGACCCTGTGTCTTTGCTGTGGCCACCAAGGTAAGACCAGGGTCTCCAACCCACCGGGAGGTCATAGTGCATCAGTACATAGTTCATCGGTTCACAGGTCATCAGTTCGCAGTTCATCGGTTCATAGTGCATCAGTTCACAGTCTATGTTTGCAGTTCATAAGTTCACAGTTCATGAGTTCACAGTTCACCGGTTCACAGGTCATCAGTTTACCAGTTCATAGTTCACCAGTTCATGAGTTCACAGTTCGCCGGTTCACCAGTTCATCAGTTCACAGTTCACCGGTTCACCAGTTCACCGGTTCACAGTTCATTGGTTCATAGTGCATCAGTTCACAGTCTATGTTTGCAGTTCATGAGTTCACAGTTCACCGGTTCACAGTTCACCGGTTCATAGTTCACCGGTTCACAGTTCATCGGTTCATAGTGCATCAGTTCACAGTCTATGTTTGCAGTTCACAAGTTCACAGTTCATGAGTTCACATTTCACCGGTTCACCAGTTCATAGTTCACCGGTTCACAGTTCATCGGTTCATAGGTGCATCAGTTCATAGTTCATGAGTTCACAGTTCATCAGTTCATGTTCACAGTTCACCGTTTCGGATCGTACTTTTAAAAATAAATTGGATAGTTATATGGATGGGAAGGGAATGGAGGGTTATGGTCTGAGCGCAGGTATATGGGACTAGGGGAGATTATGTGTTCGGCATGGACTAGAAGGGTCGAGATGGCCTGTTTCCGTGCTGTAATTGTTATATGGTTATATATGGTTTCACATCTCATAGATTCATCAGTTCCGAGTTCATTGGGCCACAGGTTATAGGTTCAGGGTTCATCAGTTCATAGTTCATCAGTTCACAGTTCAGGGCGGCACGATGGTGCAGTTTCTACCTTACAGCGCCAGAGATCCCGACTACGGGCGCTGTCTGTACGGATTTTGTACGTTCCCCCTCGTGACCTGCACGGGTTTTCTCTGAGGTCTTCGGTTTAAAAACCTAGAAAATAGGTGCAGGAGTAGACCATTCGGCCCTTCGAGCCAGCACCGCCATCCAATGTGAACATGGCTGATCATCCAAAACCAGTGCCCCGTTCCTGCTTTTTAACCATATAACCATTTATAACAATTACAGCACGGAAACAGGCCATCTCGGCCCTACAAGTCCATGCCGAACAATTTTTTTTCCCCTTAGTCCCACCTGCCTGCACTCATATCATAACCCTCCATTCCCTTCTCATCCATATGCCTATCCGATTTATTTTTAAATGATACCAATGAACCTGCCTCCACCACTTCCACTGGAAGCTCACTCCACACCGCTACCACTCTCTGAGTAAAGAAGTTCCCCTCATATTACCACCAAAATATTCTGTCCCTTAATTCTGAAGTCATGTCCTCTTGTTTGAATCTTCCCCGTATTCAGTCAGTGGAAAAAAGCTTGTCCACATCAACTCTGTCTATCCCTCTCATCATTTTAAAAACCTCTATCAAGTCCCCCCTTAACCTTCTGCGCTCCAGTGAATAAAGCCCTAACTTGTTCAACCTTTCTCTGTAACTTAGTTGTTGAAACTCAGGCAACATTCTAGTAAATCTCCTCTGTACTCTCTCTATTTTGTTGACATCCTTCCTATAATTGGGCGACCAAAATTGTACTCCATACTCCAGATTTGGTCTCACCAATGCCTTGTACAATTTTAACATTACATCCCAGCTTCTATACTCAATGCTCTGATTTATAAAGATTTTTCCTCCCACACTCCAAAGACGTGCAGGTTTGTAGGTGAATTGGCTGGGTATAAATGTAAATTGTCCCTAGTGTGTGTGTAGGATAGTGTTAGTGTGCGGGGATCGCTGGTTAGTGCAACCGAAGGGCCTGTGTCCGCACTGTATCACTAAACTAAACTGTAAAGACCAGTTTAAAACCTTTTCCACATTTTCATCAACCCTCCCCCTCCCCCTTTGTTAACGCACCAGGGACAACTAATCTACAAACCTGTACGTCTTTAGGATGTGGGAGGAAACCGGAGCTCCCTGCGAAAACTCACGAGGTCACAGGGAGAACGTGAAAAATCCACACACGCAGACAAACAAATCCAGAGGTCAGGATCGAACCAGAGTCTCTGGCGCCTTGAGACAGCAGGGCTACCCGCTGCTCCACCATGCCACCCTTTAATCCTTACTTTAGAGATACAGCGTGCAACAGGCCCTTCCTTCAGCCCAACTTGCCCACACCGGCCAACATTGTCCCATCTACACTAGTCCCACCTGCCTGCGTTTGGCCCATATCCCTCCAAACCTGTCCTATCCATGTACCTGTCTAACTGTTTCTTAAACGTTGGGATAGTTCCAGCCTCAACTACCTCCTCTGGCAGCTCGTTCCATACACCCACCACCCTCTGTGTGGAAAAGTTACTCCTCAGATTCCTATTAAATCTTTTCCCCTTCACCTTGAACCTGTGTCCTCTGGTCCTCGATTCCCCTACTCTGGGCAAGAGACTCTGCCCGATCTATTCCTCTCATGATTTTATAACCATATAACCATATAACAATTACAGCACGGAAACAGGCCATCTCGACCCGTCTAGTCCGTGCCGAACACATAATCTCCCCTAGTCCCATATACCTGCGCTCAGACCATAACCCTCCATTCCCTTCCCATCCATATGCCTATCCAATTTATTTTTAAATGATAAAAACGAACCTGCCTCCACCACCTTCACTGGAAGCTCATTCCACACAGCTACCACTCTCTGAGTAAAGAAGTTCCCCCTCATGTTACCCCTAAACTTCAGTCCCTTAATTCTCATGTCATGTCCCCTTGTTTGAATCTTCCCTACTCTCAGTGGGAAAAGCTTTTCCACGTCAACTCTGTCTATCCCTCTCATCATTTTAAAAAACCTCTATCAAGTCCCCCCTTAACCTTCTGCGCTCCAAAGAATAACTCAAGAGAAACCTTCTGCGCCCCATCTACACTAGTCCCACCTGCCTGCGTTTGGTCCATATCCCTCCAAACCTGTCCTATCCATGTACCTGTCTAACTGTTTCTTAAACGTTGGGGATAGTCCCAGCCTCAACTACCTCCTCTGGCAGCTCGTTCCATACACCCACCACCCTTTGTGTGAAAAAGTTACCCCTCAGATTCCTATTAAATCTTTTCCCCTTCACCTTGAACCTGTGTCCTCTGGTCCTCGATTCCTCTAATCTGGGCAAGAGACTCTGTGCATCTACCCGATCTATTCCTCTCATGATTTTATACACCTCTATAAGATCACCCCTCATCCTCCTGCGCTCCATGGAATAGAGACCCAGCCCTGCTCAACCTCTCCCTGTAGCTCACACCCTCTAGTCCTGGCAACATCCTCGGGAATCTTCACCGAACCCTTTCCAGCTTGACAACATCTTTCCTGTAACACGGTGCCCAGAACTGAACACAATATTCTATATGCGGCCTCACCAACTGTGTTCTCTGCGATGTAAATCTGTGTGATATTTATTTAAACACAAAAATAAATTGAATCACTTATTGCAATAATATAAATACGATACGAAACAATATCGAGCGTTTCAAAATCACCCGACTATCGAAACAAATATTCTGAACTGCTCTGCACTCATGTTACAATCCCTGTCAACGATACATTCATAGAAACATAGAAAATAGGTGCAGGAGTAGGCCATTCGGCCCTTTGAGCCTGCACCGCCATTCAATATGATCATGGCTGATCATCCAACTCAGTATCCCGTACCTGCCTTCTCTCCATACCCCCTGATCCCTTTAGCCACAAGGGCCACATCTAACTCCCTCTTAAATATAGCCAATGAACTGTGGCCTCAACTCCCTTCTGTGGCAGAGAATTCCAGAGATTCACCACTCTCTTTGTGAAAAATGTTTTTTTCACCTCGGTCCTAAAAGATTTCCCCCTTATCCTTAAACTGTGACCCCTAGTTCTGGACTTCCACAACATCGGGAACAATCTTCCTGCATCTAGCCTGTCCAACCCCTTAAGAATGTTGTAAGTTTCTATAAGATCCCCTCTCAATCTCCTAAATTCTAGCGAGTACAAGCCGAGTCTATCCAGTCTTCCTTCATATGAAAGTCCTGACATCCCAGGAATCAGTCTGGTGAACTTTCTCTGTACTCCCTCTATGGCAAGAATGTCTTTCTTTAGATTAGGAGACCAAAACTGTACGCAATACTCCAGGTGTGGTCTCACCAAGACACTGTACAACTGCAGTAGAACCTCCCTGCTCTTATACTCAAATCCTTTTGCTATGAAAGCTAACATACCATTGGCTTTCTTCACTGCCCCCCGCGGTGCCCAGCGGTCCCGCAAATCTCCCAGGGTGTTGTTCCTCTCGAATGTCGACGTAAGCCCCGGGAAGTGTGCGGGTGTTAAGTGTGTGTGGTTTATGTTCCCGGCAGAAGGGAGGAGCTCTGAAGAAGGGCCCGTACGCCAATGCCATGCGGCTGATGAAGAGGGTCCTTCCCTACCAGCTCGAGTCCCTGGACTGGGACCCCCAGCACCTGACCAACCAGCAGCAGTGTTACTGTTACTGCGGTGGTCCTGGCGAGTAAGTACCGTGCAGCCGGCATCACACCGTTAAATACGGCCCACCTAGTCCGCGCGGAACAGCGATGTCAGCTCACGGACCAGCGATCTCTGTGCCCCGCCCACAGATCACATTACAGGTGCACAACCTTTTATCCGGAGTTCCGGAAACCGAAAAAATCCGAAAACCGGCCATTTTTTCCAGATGTCATCTGCGCACCAAAGCTCGCGTTTGGCGCCAAACCTGACCCGAAACCCGAAACGACCCACGGTCAACCCAGGTCTGTGCTACTGTAGCGGCTGCCTCCTCCCCGGAGACCGGGGAGACACTTAAAACATCTGTAAATCATTGCTTAAATGTTAGTCAGTTAGTTTGGAGGGCTTTTATGTGAAGGGGGGAAACTTTTAATGTCTTAGTCACCTACATGGTCGGAAGGAGGCGGGAGGGCGGTCAATGCA